>NW_016803060.1:662173-677421 GCF_001698545.2 Rhinopithecus bieti
AAATTAATTCAAGATGGATTAAAGACTTAAATGTTAGACCTAAGACCATAAAATCCCTAGAAGAAAACCTAGGCAATACCATTCAGGACATAGGCATGGGGAAGGACTTCATCACTAGAACACCAAAAGCAATGGCAACAAAGCCAAAATTGACAAATGGGATCTAATTCAACTACAGAGCTTCTGCACAGCAAAAGAAACTATCATCAGAGCGAACAGGCAACCTACAGAATGGGAGAAAATTGTTACAATCTACCCATCTGACAAAGGGCTAGTATCTAGATTCTACAAAGAACTTAAACAAATTTACAAGAAAAAATCAAACAACGCCATCAAAATGTGGGCAAAGGATATGAACAGACACTTCTCAAAAGAAGACATTTATGCAGCCAACAGACATGAAAAAATGCTCATCATCACTGGCCATCAGAGAAATGGAAATCAAAACCACAATGAGATACCATCTCACACCAGTTAGAATGGCGATCATTAAAAAGTTAGGAAACAACAGGTGCTGGAAAGGATGTGGAGAAATAGGAATACTTTTACACTGTTGGTGGGACTGTAAACTAGCTCAACCATTGTGGAAGACACTGTGGCGATTCCTCAAGGGTCTAGAACTAGAAATACCATTTGACCCAGCCATCCCATTACTGGGTATATACCCAAAGGATTATAAATCATGCTGCTATAAAGACGAATGCACATGTATGTTTATGACGGCACTATTCACAACAGCAAAGACTTGGAATCAACCCAAATGTCCATCAATGATAGACTGGATTAAGAAAATGTGGCACATATACACCATGGAATACTATGCAGCCATAAAAAAGGATGATTTCATGTCCTTTGTAGGGATATGGATGAAGCTGGAAACCATCATTCTGAGCAAACTATCGCAAGGACAGAAAACCAAACACCGCATGTTCTCACTCATAGGTGGGAATTGAACAATGAGAACACTTGGACACAGGGTGGGGAACATCACACACCGGGGCCTGTCGTGGGGTGGGGAGAGGGAGGAGGGGGGAGGGATAGCATTAGGCGATGCTATCTAATATAAATGATGAGTTAATGGGTGCAGCACGCCAACATGGCACGTGTATACATATGTAACAAACCTGCACGTTGTGCACACGTACTCTAGAACTTAAAGTATAATAATAATAATAATAAAACAAAAACAAAAACAAAACCCAAGTCCTTTCCCATCTAGGCTTTTAAAGATTCTGTTTCCTCAGTCTGGAGTGCTCATTCCTTAACTCTTAACACTGACTTCAGCTCAGAGATCACCTCCTCAGAGAAGGTTTCCCAAACCCTTGATTTGAAGTAAACCCCCCTTTCCAGCTAGTCTGTTCCGTGATCTTGTTTATTTACTTCATAGTACTCAACTATTTTTTTTTTTCTTGAGATGGAGTTTTGCTTTGTCGCCCAGGCTGGAATGCAGCGGCACGATCTTGGTTCACTGCAACCTCCGCCTCCCAGGTTCAAGCAATTCTCGTGCCTCAGTCTCCCGAGTAGCTTGGATTACAGTTGCATGCCACCATGCCCGGTTAATTTTTGTATTTTCAGTAGAGATGGGGTTTCACCATGTTGGCCAGGCTGGTCTTGAACTCCTGACCTCAGGTGATCTGCCCACCTTGGCTTCCCAAAGTGCTAGGATTATAGGCGTGAGCCGACATGGCCAGCCAAGTTTTTTTTTTTTTAAACTGACTTTGTAAGCCAAGGTTGGTGGCAACATTAATTAGAATTATGATAAATACATGTATTTATCTGTTTTACATATATTGTACGTCTTTCCCCACTTGAATGAAAGTACTATGAAGCCCCAGCCATTTTTGTTTGGGCCCCTGCTGAAACTCCAGTGGTTAGTACAATGTCTGAAGCATGGTAGGTATCAAGCAACATTGACTGAATGATTAAACGAATTATTTTTAGGAGAAATCAACTTCTGTGCTGCCTTCTCCAGTATCCTTAAGCAATTATTTTTTAGGCTCATATAGAATCTTTTGCATTTAACTCAACTTTTATCCACTCAAATATTGTGTTAGGCACCTGACAGGTGCCAGGGTTCTGAGAAGAGGAAAACCCAGGCCCTTTCCTCACATGCCTCAGCACTCTGCCCTACACTTGTGTTCGTGCCTCCCCTTAGGACACTGCAGATATGTTCTTCAAGAAGATGGGCTGATTTTATTCATCGTTGCATCTCAGCCCCTAGGACAGATGGTACTGCTCAGTAAACATTTGTGTGAAAGAGGACAGAAAAGAACTTTGTAGCCTCAGATTTTTACAGAATGTGCAAAGAAGAAGCAGGGTAAATGCAAATCTATGATTTGATTTTGCCCCTTCAGTCTGATAATGCTTGAGAAGACATTGTGCTGCACCTGTTAAACATGTGGAAAAGGACAAAAACACAGGTCCAGTAGTTTGAGCAGGTGATGTGATATTAAAAGAGGACAGAAATAAAGCAAAACTAATTTGCTTTTTTTTTTTCAGAAGCAGTAGCCATGAAAAGAAGTTACCAGACAGTGGAGTTAACTCAAAATGAGAACAGTCCCCTGTCAATTGGAGCTACCCAGCAATACAAAGGGCTGCCTTGTCAGGGAACCTGTCCAAGCAGGAATGCTGACAATGGTCACGACCATGGAAGACCACAGGTTCTTCCTAAGGCCACAATTTTAAGATTATCTTCTTCTGAACAAATCCACATACAGTGCATCCACTCAGCTTTTCTTACTTAAAACAGTTCAAAAAATGAATGCTTAGTAACTACCAAAAAAGAGAACCCTATTAGAGGATCTCAATTCAATCAACGTTGCCACCAACATTGGCTTAGAAGGAGTTACTATACTTTAGCCAGTGGTAGAAAGGACTGATACTATGGGTAGAAATCAGGCAGAGGAGGATAGCCAGGAGCTATGTGCACATCATCTCTCCCTCCTTCTTTAAAATTACCAGGAATAAAGGTTTTCCGGGACAAAATCAAGGTAAAGAAAGAGAAATTATGTGGATCAAGACAGTAATTCCTGAAAGTAGGCCAGGTACTGTGATGTCAACATTTGTCCTGCACATTATATCATTGAGATTACTCCAAATAATTGCATGAGTGGGTCTCTTATGTATGGAGAGGTTAGTACATTACCCGCATGGCTTCTTGAATGTGGTCCTGTCGAATCAGTTCTGCTGAGCAGTCCATATACCATTTCAAACAGCGGATGAGCTCCCTGGGAAAGAGAATAGTTCCAGAAACCCCACTTTAATTCAAAAGTAATGTAGACTGAAATGTTTGTAGCCCTGAATTAGGCAAATAGGAAATAATATTCTGCTGATAAGCTAGAAAGGAGTGGCAGATCCATTACAGCTTTGGAATATTCAGGTCACCTGAGAACAAACAACACTCTTTGTCCACAGGAGTTGCCACATTTTAAACAGCAACTAAAATAACTTTCCCCCCACTATCTCTGACATACATTTCTTTTTGATTACAAGAAAGTTTCCACCCAAGTCTGGGCAACATGGTGAAACCTTATCTCTACAAAATAATACAAAAATTAGCCAGGCATGGTGGTGCACGCTTGTAGTCCCAGCTACTCAGGAGGCTGAATCAGGTGGATCAATTGAGCCCAGGAGGTAAAGGCTGCAGTGAGCCATGACTGTGCCACTGCACTACAGCCTGGGCAACAGAACAAGATCTCATCTGAAAAAAAAATTTTTTTTTCCTAAAGACCTGGACTGAATGTGTATATTTTTGTTTTGTCTTAAATTGCTAGGTTTTCAGAACATCTGACACCAGCTAGTAAATAGTAGACTCTGAATAAAAGTATGCAGTCCCAGGAGTCCCTATTCACAACCCCTGCTCTATCCCATCTATCTTATTTCCTTAGGACTAAGTCATCTGAATGGAATGAGATTACTGGGTCAGAAGGTCTGCATATTTATATGGCAACAGAGCACACAGGTCAGGAGTATAGGCTGTGGATATTCTGGAGCCTATCAATATCTAGTTTTGTATCATTGAATGAGTTATTTAATCCCCTGTGTCTCGTTCTCCTCAATGAAAATATGGGGAAACGGTACATCTCAAAGTTATTGTAAATACTAATAGAATGATGCATATAAAGCACATAGTACAGTCCACTCTCCAAAGTGACATTAAAGTATCAGAGTTCCAGTGACTCCATAGCCTTGCCACCATTGGGTTTTATTTATATTTTCAATAATTATGTTAATTTCATATAAGAAAATGGTGATTTCTGGCTGGGTGTGGTGGTTCATGCCTGTAATCCCAGCACTCTGGGAGGCTAAGGCGGGCAGATCATGAGGTCAGGAGTTTGAGACCAGTCTGGCCAACACAGTGAAACCCGATCTCTACTAAAAATACAAAAAATTAGCTGGGTGTGGTGGTGTGTGCCTGTAATCCCAGCTACTTGGGAAGCTGAGGCAGGAGAATCATGTGAACCCAGGAGGCGGAGGTTGCAGTGAGCCAAGAACAGGCCATTGCACTCCAGCTCAGGTGACAGTACAAGACTCTGTCTCAAAAAAAAAAAAAAGAAAGAAAGAAAGAAAGAAGGAAGGAAGGAAGGAAGGAAGGAAGGAAGGAAGGACGGACGGAAGGACGGAAGGACGGAAGGACGGAAGGACGGAAGGACGGAAAGACGGAAAGACGGAAAGACAGAAAGAAAGAAAGAAAGAAAGAAAGAAAGAAAGAAAGAAAGAAAGAAAGAAAATAGTGATTTCTTATTGCTTTAATGGTCTTATTTATTTTTTTCTTTGAGACAGACACTTGCTCTGTCAACCAGACTGGAGTGCAGTGGCGCGATCTTGGCTCATTGTAACCTCTACCTCCAGGATCCAAGCAATTCTTGTGTCTCAGCCTCCCAAGCAGCTGGGATTACAGGAAGGGGAGGATGCACCACCATGCTTGGCTGATGTGTGTATTTTTAGTAGAGATGGGGTTTCACCATGTTAGCCAGGCTGGTCTCGAACTCCTGGCCTCAAGTGATCCACCTGCCTCAGCCTCCCAAAGTGCTGGGATTACAGGTGTGAGCCACCATGCCTGGCTTGCTTGAATGGTCTTAGATAACCTGTGTTTCTCACATTTGTTTACTAGTTATATAAACTCTTTTATGAACTGTCTTTTTATATTCTTTGACATTTTTTTGTGGGTGCTATTTTAGCTATTCAAATGTTTCTCATGGAAAAAACAAGACATTTTTAGCAGCTTTACCATCATTTCCTAGAAGTAAAAGTATAGCAACTATGTAACAAACTATAGTTTGAAATATCAGCTGAAAGCCCACAGCTAACATCAAACATAACGGTAGAAGACTGAAAGCTTTTCATCTAAGATCAGAAACAAGATAAGAATGTTCGTTTTGACATTTTATTCAACATAGTACTGGAAGTCCTAGCCAGTGAAATCAGGCAAGAAAAGAAATAAAAGACATTCAAATTAAAAAGGAAGAATAAAATGCTCTGTTTTCAGATGATATAATCTTATATGTAGAAAACCCTAAAGAATCCCCCAAAAAACCTGTTAGAACTAATAAATACATTCAGTAAAGTTGCAGGACACAAAATCAACACAAAAAATAAAATGCATTTCTATATGCTAAAAATGAACAATCTGAAAATGAAATTAAGACAACAATTCCATTTACAATAGCATCAAAAAGAATAAAATACTTAGGACATATTTAAGGAGACAAAAGAGTTTTATACATGTTGCTTAAAGTAATAAAAAATAGCAATAAATGGAAATACATCTTACATTCATGAATTAGAAGGTTTAATATTGTTATTAAGATGTGGGCCGGGCGCAGGTGGGCTCAAGCACTGTAATCCCAGCACCTTTGTGAGGCCGAACGGGCGGATCACGAGGTCAGGAGATCGAGACATCCTGAGCTAACACCGTGAAACCCTGTCTCTAACTAAAAAAATACAAAAAAAACTAGCCGGGCGAGGTGGCGGGCGCCTGTAGTCCCAGCTACTCGGGGGCTGGGGCAGGGAGAATGGCGTGAACCCCAGGACGGCGGGCTTGTAGTGAGCTGAGACTCCGGCCACTGCACTCCAGCTGGGTGGACAGAGCAAGACTCGTCTCAAAAAAAAAAAAAAAAAAAAAAAGATGTAAATGCTACCCAAAGTGATCTACAGATTCAATGCAATCCCTAACACAATTCCAATGGTATTTTTTGAAGAAAAAAAAAAGTCCATCCTAATATGGAATTACAAGTGACTTGGAATAGCCAAAAGCATCTTGAAAAAGAGGAACAAAATTACAGTCTCATACTTCCTAATTTCAAAACATCACAAAGCTACAGCAATCAAAACAACGTTGAATTAGAATAAAGACATATTTATAAAACAATGGAAAAAATAGGCCAGAAATAAAGCCTCACATATATGGTCAAGGGGCCAAGGTATCACCCTTTTGACAAGGATGCCAAAACCATTCAGTGGGGAAGACAGCTTCGATAAATGGAACTGGGAAACTGGATATCCACATGCAAAAAGAATGAAGTCAGACACTTATCTTACATAATATACAAAAATTAACTCAAAATGGATCAAAGACCTAAATGTAAGGGCTAGAATTATAAAACGCTTAAAAAAAAGATAGGTGAAAGCTTCATGACATTAGGCAATGATTTCTTGAAAATGACACCAAAAGCACAGGCAACAACAAAAAACAAGGTGGACTACATCAAAATTTTAAAAACTTTTGTGTCTCAAAGGACAAAATCAACAGAGTGAAAACGTAACCAAGTGACTGGGAAAAATATTTATAAATCATATAACTGATAAGGGGTTAATATCCAGAATATATAAAGAACTCCTATAACTCAACAATAAAACAAATAACCTCTTTTTAAAAAATGGGTGAAGGACTTGAATAGACATTTCTCCAAGGAAGATAATTAGGGAAACACAAATAAAAAACATAAAGAAATATCACTTTACGCCCATTAGGGTGGTTACTATCAAAAAAAAAAACCCAGAAAGCAGCCTGGCCCTCAATGGCTCTGGAGGAAAGGTGAGTGAACTATTAAGGAGCAACTTGCTCTTACCAATGGCCTCTGGAACCCTGACAGAAGGAGAACCCTCAACTACCACAGATACTTGAGTTGGCAGGGAGAGCTGCTTAGAGAAGTGGTAGGGGTAGCAAACCAGCTGATGTGGAGCCCAGGGGGGTTGGTGTGGGAGTGTCTACAGTAGTGCATAGCCAGGGATGGCCATCCCCTTAGTCTCGACTTGCTCCCATGGGAGACTTCAGCCCTAGGGGAACTGTTGGTCTTGAACTCTGTAGGGCGGTCTTGCCCATCAGATGGGTCTGTGGTCCTGCCCATTAGATGGGGCTGGTCTATCCTGAGCACTCCTTGATCGGCTAGCCTCTCCTGGGGCCCAAGTCTGGCCATACCTGCTTGCAGGGCAGCCTCAGGTGACCTGGGGGCCCCACATCATAGTTTCTACACAGACCGTGCTTGACAGTGGGGAGAGCTCCACTGTGGCGACCCTATGCCATGCACCAGCCCGCATGCCCCCTCCCCATGCTGCAGCTTCCCCAGGACCCATGGCAACTCTCCACAATGCTTTACTGGCTTGTGTCTGCACTGGCAGGTTTTGCTTTCCTTTTTCCATTAAAAAGTGGGCTAGCATGTAGGAGTGCAGCCTGCCCCCTGCTCCCACCACCACTGCAGATAGAGCCTTGGTGGGCACAGAGCCAGCCAGCCCTGCCCCTGCCAGTGCCCCACCCTTGCCCTAACACTGTGCAGAGAATAGCAGACCCTCCCCTATCCTGAGTGACCACTTCTGCTTGCAGGACACAGAGAAAGCACCCAGACCTTCAGTGTCCCAACCCTGAGCCATCACCACCTCTACTGTGACTGTGCAAAAGTTGCCAGCAGGGGCCCCAGCTCTGCCCAGTTGTGCTGCCTCTGCTACCTTGGTCAATGCGTGCAGGGAGGCAGGGACCCCAGCACCAGCACCTGCTAGCACTCTGCCACAGGTGACTCTGCCACAGCTGCTGTACCCACTGCTGCTGGCACATGTGAAAGGGGATAGATCCAGCTGTCACTGCACTATGAAATACTTTGGCTTACACCACCCAGCCAAAGTGAAATGGTCAGCAGTCTGGGAGCATCTCAGCCTACCCAGTACAGTGGATTTCTAAGCTTGAGGAGCCAGAGAACAAAGCTGGGGCCTAATACAAGTCCCCAAGTTGTATTAGAGTGCACAGTCCAGGAGTTAGGAGTTGAGCACTGTCCCCTAAAATGTTCCAGAAATGAATCCAGCTGGCTGAATCCACCTTACACCACAATCAAACACTCAAGGTCATCAAATAGGATAAAAGGAAAAAAAACCAAAACTCATCCAAAGGACAGCAACCTCAAAGACTGAAGAGTGACAAGCCCACAAAGATGAGAAAGAACCAGCACAAAGACCCTGGCAACTCAAAAAGCCTTTTTTCCTCCAAATGATTGCATCACCTCTCCAGCAAGGGTTCTGAACTGGGCTGAAAGGGCTGAAATGACAGAAATAGAATTCAGAATATGAATAGGAATGATGATCATGGAGCTACAGGAGTATGCTGAAAGTTAATCCAAGGAAGCTGAAAATCATGATAAAACAATGCAGGAGCTGACAAACAAAATAGCTAGTATAGAAAAGCATGTAACTGACCTGACAGAGCTGAAAAACAGTCTACAGGAATTTCAGAATGCAATTACAAGTATTAACAGCAGAACAGACCAAGTTCGGGAAAGAATCTCAGAGCTTGAAGACTGGCCTTCTAAAATATGACAGTCAGACAAGAACCGAGAAAAAGGAATGAAAATGAATGAACAAAACCTCTGAGGAATATGGGATTATGTAAAGATACCAAATCTACAACTCACTAGTGTCCTTGAAATTAGACGGGGAAAATGGAACCAACTTAGAAAACATATTTCAGGATATCATCCATGAAGACTTCCCCAACCTAGCTAGAAAGGCTAACATTCAAATTCAGGAAATGCAGAGAACCCTAGTAAAATACTTCACAAGAAGATCATCTCTAAGATACATATTCATCAGATTCTCCAAGGTCAAAATGAAAGAAAAAAATGTTAAAGGCATTTAGAGAGAAGGATCAGGTCACCTACAAAGGGAAGCCCATGAGACTAAAAGTGCACCTCTCAGCAGAAATCCTACACATAAGAAGAGACTGGGGGCCAATATTCAACACTCTTAAAGAAAAGAAATTCCAACAAATAATTTCATCTCCAACCAAACTAAGCTTCATAAGTGAAGGAGAAATAAGATCCTTTTCAGACAACCAAATGTTGAGGGAATTTGTTACCACCAGACCTGCCTTATAAGAGCTCCTGAAGGAAGCACTAAATATGGAAAGAAAAGACCATTACCAGCCACAACAAAAACACACAAGTACACAGACCAGTGACAATATAAAGCAACTACATAAACAAGTATGTAAAATAACCAGCTAACATCATAACCGGATCAAATCCACACATATCAATACTAACTTTGAATATAAATGGACAAAATTTTCCAATTAAAAAGCATAGAGTGGCAAGCTGGATAAAGAACCATAACCCATTCGTATGCTGTCTTCAGAGAGATCCATCTCACATGCAGTGACACAAATAGGCTCAAAATAAAGGGATGGAGAAAAATCTACCAAGCAAATGGAAAACAGAAAAACAGTAGGGGTTGCAATGCTGATTTCAGACAAAACAGATTTCAAACCAACAAAGATTACAAAAGACAAAGAAGGGAATTACATAATGTTGAAGAGTTCAACAAGAAGACTTAACTCTCCTGAAGCATATATGCACCCAACACAGGAGCACCCAGGTCCGTAAAGCAAGTTCTTAGAGGACTTCACAGAGACTTAGACTCCTACACAATAATAGAGGGAAACTTCAACACCAATATTAGACATATCATCAAGACAGAAAATTAACAAAGATATTCAGGACCTACATCAGCACTAGATCAAATGGACCTGACAGACATCCTACAGAACTCTCCACTCAAAAGCAACAGAACATACATCTGTCTCATTGCCATATGGCACATAGTCTAAAATTGACCACATAATTGGGACACAAAACACTCCTCGGCAAAATCACTGAAATCACACTCTCTCAGACCACAGCACAATCAAATTAGAAATCAAGACTAAGAAATTCACTCAAAACCATAAAATTACATGGAAATGGAATAACTTGCTCCTGAATAACTTCTGGGTAAATAATGAAATTAAGGCAGAAATCAACAAGTTCTTTGAAACTAATTAAAATAAAGACGCAATATACCAGAATCTCTGGGACACAGGTAAGGCAGTGTTAAGAGGGAAATTTATAGCACTAAATGCCCAAATCAAAAAGTTAGAAAGACCTCAATTTAACAGCCTAACATCAGAACTAAAAGAACTGGAGAACCAAGAGCAAACCAATCCCCAAACTAGCAGAAGACATAAAATAACCAAAATCAGAACTGAACTAAAGGAGATTGAAACATAAAAAACCATTCAAAAGATCAATGAATCCAGGATGATTTTTTGAAAAAAAATAAAATAGACTACTAGCTAGACGTATAAAGAAGAAAAAAGAGAACATTCTAATAAATACAGTCAGAAATGAAAAAGGGGATATTCCCTTTGACCCCCACAGAAATACAAATAACCATAAGAGAATATTATGAACACCTTTATGCACATAAACTAAAAAATCTAGAAGAAATAAATAAATTCATGGACACAAACACTCTCTCCCAAGAGTGAACCAAGAAGAAATGGAATCCCCGAGCAGACCAATAATAAACTCTGAACTTGAGTCAGTAACAGCCTACCACCACCACCACCACCACCACCACCACCGGCCCAGGACCAGACAGATTCACAGCCGAATTGTACCAAATGCACAAAAACATGAGGCCAGCAGCTAGGCGTGGTGGCTTACACCTGTAATCCCAGCACTTTGGAAGGTCGAGGCAGGCAGATCACGAGGTCAGGAGATCGAGACCATCCTGGCCAACATGGTGAAACCCTCTCTCTACTAAAATACAAAAAAAAAAAAAAATTAGCCAGGCATGGTGGTGCACACCTGTAGTCCCAGCTACTCAGGAGTCTGAGGCAGGGGAATCACTTGAACCCAGGAGGTGGAGGTTGCAGTGAGCCAAGATGGTACCACTGCACTCCAGCCTGGCGAAGCACAAGACTCTGCCTCAAGAAAAAAAAAAAAAAATGAGGCCAGCATCATTCTCATACCAAAACCTGGCAGACACACAACAACAGCA
Organism: Rhinopithecus bieti; assembly: GCF_001698545.2. NCBI lineage: Eukaryota > Metazoa > Chordata > Mammalia > Primates > Cercopithecidae > Rhinopithecus > Rhinopithecus bieti. The sequence continues at coordinate 673,478 of NW_016803060.1, forward strand.
AAAAGCTACAGCCCAATATCCTTGATGAATATTGATGCAAAAATCCTGAACAAAATACTGGTAAACCAAATCCAGCAGCACATCAAAAAGCTTTTCCACTACAATCAAGTAGGGTCAAGTAGGGTTTATTGGCCGGGCACAGTATACACCCCAAAGAAGTGAAAGCAGGGTCTTGAAGAGATATTTGTACACCAGTGTTTATAGCAGTGTTTTCAATAGTCAAATGGTGGAAGTAACTCAAGTGTCCACAGATAGGTGAATAGATGAATTTAAAAATGTGGTAAATGGCCAGGTGCTGTGGCTCATCACACCTATAATTCCCAGCACTTTGGGAGGCCAAGGCAAGTGGATCACAAGGTCAGGAGATCGAGACCATCCTGGCTAACACAGTGAAACCCCATCACTTCTAAAAATACAAAAAATTAGCTGGGCGTGGTGGCGGGTGCCTGCAGTCCCAGCTACTTGGGAGACTGAGGCAGGAGAATGGCATCAACCCGGGAGGTGGAGCTTGCAGTGAGCTAACATTGCGCCACTGCACTCCAGCCTGGGCGACAGAGCAACACTCCATCTCAAAAAAAAAAAAAAAAAAAAGTGGTAAATATATACAATGGAACATTATTCAGTCTTAGAAAGCAATGAATTCTGACCCATGCTAAAACATGGATGAGCCTTGAAGACATTATGCTGGGTAAAATAAGCTACTCACAAAAGGACAAATACTGTGATTACACTTACATGAGGTACCTAGAGTAGTCAAACTCATAGAGACAGAAAGTAGAATAGAATGGTGGGTGCCAGGGGATAGGGGAGGGGAGAATGGGGAGTTATTTTTAATGATTACAATATTTCAGTTTTGTAAATGAAAAGAGTTTTGGAGATGGATAGAGTTCTGGTGATGGTTGTACAATGATGTGAATGTACTTAATGTCACTGAACACTACACTCAGAAAATGGTTAAGATGGTCAATTTTATGTTATGTGTATTTTATCAAAATTACAAATACAAAGGTTTTTTAAAAAGTCAGCTGAACTTTTTTTTTTTTTTTTTGAGACGGAGTCTCACTCTGTCGGCCCGGCGGCTTGGCATGCAGTGGCGGATCTCAGCTCAGCTGCAACTCCGCCTCCGGGTCACGCCATTCTCCTGCTCAGCGCTCCCGGGTAGCTGCGGACTACAGGCGCCGCGCACCGCGGCTAGTTTTTTGTATTTTTTAGTAGAGAGCGGGGTTTTCACGTGTTAGCCAGGATGGTCTCGATCTCCTGAACGCTGCGTGATGCCGGCCGTCTCGGCTCCAAAGTGCTGGGATTACAGGCTTGAATGGTGGTTGCAGTTAAACTTTTTTAAAGCCTATATTTCTACTCAAACACAAGTCCTAATGATGATACCAAATGGAACTTACTTGTATGCCAGAGCTCCAGCAAAGTGCTTCTGGATATACGTGTCCATCACAGGTCGAAAGTGAAAATACTTGATGTCTCGGAGCAGGTTGATGATGAACACCTGGGAGATATGGAGAGTAAGCCACCAGGGTTCACTGGAGGCCTCAGATCTATCCCTAGCAGGAAACACAGTCTTCCTTCTCCAAGGAATGGCAAATTGTCAGTGCTTTCCTCTAGCATTCCCCATGGGTAGTGAATGTAAGATTTCCATTCTGTGTCTGTATTTCTGTCTTGTCTTTTCTCTAACACCCCAGCCTCCTAATTCAGACCCAGGCTCATCAGTCTCTTCCTGTATTTACTCTGAGCCTCTCCCTTCACAGTAACACTGGGTAGGGAAAGGCAAAACAATATGTGTGCAGATGGCATAAACAATAAGGTATCCCCCAAAACTTGGAGAAGACAGGAGAAAAAGCTTGTCCTCTGAGCCAAATCAGCCTATGAAAGGCTGTGCCCTTCAGAAATGGGGCTGGTGGACAGTGAAGTTAGGACGAAGAAGAGCCAGAGGGGCAAACTATGCAAGTACTCATTCCAACTCTCACCTCTGCTCCCCATCTCTCAGAGTATCTGGCTCTCCTTGAATGTATGGCTCTCCGTGGGACTGGATATATTATGCAAAATGCACTAAAAATTCAAATCCCTGTCCATTTTCATTAACCAACCTTCTGAGACTCTAGTTCTGAAACAACTGCATAGATTCTGGACCTGCACAGGTCTCTAGAGACCAGCATTGGTAAGTCTCTGCTTTTCATGATGGTTATATCCTACTCTGTAAGCGAAAAAATGGGCCATCTGATTTCTTGTATTACTCTCTGGGTTTCTGACCTCATGGAGGTCACTATTTCAGGGGCCAGGCATACTGCAATAGTGATGAGATGGAAGATCCAGAAACTATAAAGCCAAGGTCTGGACTTGATCATGTTGGATTCTTCAAATTTGATCTGCCTGGTTGGTTGCTTGGTCTTCCTTGGGCGACACTCCTTAGTCCCTTTTCTATTGGAAACAGCTATATCTTATGCTGATTCACTCTAATAAATTGCTTCCCTTAAATTTTCTGAAATACATGACAGGAATAATTAATAAAAGTAAAGAGTCGGGAAGGTGACTTACCAGAGACTGAAAAACCAACAGGCCATACTTCTCTGTATTATCATCCAAAATCACAAAGAGTGTATCTAAGATGTCCTGCAGAAACTGAAACAACATAAAAAGCAGAGGGTTCATGTCTTAGGACCTTACATGCACAAACTTCCATAAACCAATGAATTTAACTTCCAATAAAAAAGTGAAAGATCTCTTAGGATCTCAAAATACCACTTAAAAATCATCTAGTACCCTGACCCTCCACCCAGCTAAGTGATAACTAGGTGGAACTGGGGTGTTGGCTTATAGCCCAAAGGGCCCCAAGAAAGACTTAGAGAGGCTCTTCCTGTTCGGTGGGTGATACATGTCTAAGGAAAGGGCAATGACCTAAAAACCACAGAACATCTATGCAGAATAGCAATTTTGAAATAAAAACAATCTAAGTGATACTGATGCCAAATTTATTTTGAGAAAAAGAGCTCACTTCACTGGTATCCCCAAAAGTTCAGTAGTCTCTTGCTCTCTACTGTGGCCTAACTATATAGAGTATATTTGGATAAGGGTATGGCAAACTAGGCTTTACCTACAGACACTATTTTTTGGTCTAAGAATTAGTATTACAGGAGAAGGGAGAATGCAGTCAATGAGGGCTGTCAGTGGGGGTAAAAAATGTGGCAGTATTTTTGTTGTTGTTTGACCATGTGACTATTTTTGAGATGCAAAACAAAGGAAGAGAACAATAAATATTGATGGACACTTGCAGCCTTTAAAACTCAAGTATATCCTTCTTCCAGTTTAAAAGATACAATGTTTACAATTCATTTCTGAAAAATATGAGGCAGAAGGTGTAGATAGGGGTAATAATGATGGGTCAAGACTGGTCATGGGTTAACGGTCTTTGGGGCTGGGTTGGTTCTTCATACTATTCTATATACTTCTGCATATGCTTGAAATCTTCCAATAAGAAGTAAACATATTTCAAAATGCTGGCACATTCTCTTTACATTCTCTTCTGTGGGGAAAAGAGAGATCAGACTATTACTGTGTCTATATAGAAAGAAGTAGACATAAGAGACTCCATTTTGTTCTCTATTTGAGATGCTGTTAATCTGTGACCCTACCCCAACCCTGTCCTTGCAAGAGACATGTGCTGTGGTGACTCAAGGTTTAATGGATTTTGGGCTGTGCAGGGTGCGCTTTGTTAAACAAGTGCCTGAAGGCAGTATGCTTGTGAAAAGTCATCACCATTCTCTTAATCTCAAGTACCCAGGGACACATACACTGCCAAAGGTCGCAGGGACCTCTGCCTAGGAAAGCTAGGTATTGTCCAAGATTTCTCCAGATGTGATAGTCTGAAATACGGCCGCGTGGGAAGGGAAAGACCTGATTGTCCCCCAGCCTGACACCCGTGAAGGGTCTGTGCTGAG
>NW_016803060.1:678536-703967 GCF_001698545.2 Rhinopithecus bieti
TTTTGAGACAGAGTCTGCTCTGTTGCCGGGGCTGGAGTGCAGTGGCCGGATCTCAGCTCACTGCAAGCTCCACCTCCCGGGTTCCCGCCATTCTCCTGCCTCAGCCTCCTGAGTAGCTGGGACTACAGGCGCCCACCACCTTGCCCGGCTAGATTTTTGTATTTTTTAGTAGAGATGGGGTTTCACCGTGTTAGCCAGGATGGTCTCAATCTCCTGAACTCGTGATCCGGCGTCTCGGCCTCCCAAAGTGCTGGGATTACAGGCTTGAGCCACCGCGCCCGGCCGAATTTATCTTAAGTTTCAAAACTAGCATTAGATTGTTTTGAATAGTTTAAAAATTTTTATGATAATCTGATCACATAATTAAAACAAAATTCATACATCAACTTCATGAAAGTACATAGTGGTATACAGACTTTAAAACTGTTCCTCATTTGGAAACACTGTGTTGTATATTACTGAGTTAATGGAGCTGTGAAAGCAAAATTAGATGGTGCATTTTTTCTAATTCATTTGACACTTGCGATGGCAAAGCTAAGAATGTTCATTATGGACAGGATGCCTCCTGCAGATTTAATCTCTAGTCTACATTCCATTGCTTGCTGATAACGAAAAATACTTCCATTTTCCTCAGTAGAGTTCAGTCTACTGTGTAGGATTCACCTGATGGGCTTTCACCACCAGGAAGTGCCTGGGGTTTTTATTGAGCTAAGGGGAAACACTCTGCCCAGAAAAGCCCTATGAAGGCAACTGGGGACTGGCAGTGTTGATGTCAGCCTGCTAAAGCCATTAGATAGGAAATGTCACAAAGGTACAGTTAACGTAGGGGTAAGAAAGGAAGGTATTATGGACTCCAAGTGAGAGACTAGACAAAATCAGCAGGTACAAGTCAATGAGCAGTATTTGGAGTTCTTAAAATTAGGAGAGTAGAGCCAGAAAGATATCAGGCTTAAATATAGTTTTTAAAAGTTAATAAACTGATATGCTATATACCTTTAAAAACAGAAGCTAACAAAAAAATCCCAAAGTATGATTTCTTGAGTATGACCCCCAAAGCAAAGGCAACAAAAACTGATAGAAAAAACAGACAACTCATGGATTGGAAGAAAATATTTCCAAACCATGTATCTCTGATAAGGAACTAATATCCAAAATGTATAAAGAACTCAAACAACTCACTAGCAAGGAAACAACCCAATCAAAAGATGGGAAAAGGACCTGAGTAGACATTTCTCAAAAGAAGATACACAAATGGCCAACAGATATATGAAAAAATGCTCATCATCACTAATCATCAGGGAAATGCAAATCAAAACCACAATGAGATGTCACTTCATCCCAGTTGGGAGAGCTATTACCAACAGATAAAACATAACAAGTGTTAGTGAGCATGTGGAGAAAAAGGAATTCTTATGCACTGTTGCTGGGAATGTAAATTAATACAGCCATTATGGAAAACAGTATAGAGGTTTCTCAGAAAACTAAAAATAGTATTACCATATAAGCCAGCAATCCCACTACTGGGTATATGTCCAAAGAAATCGAAATCAGTAGGCTGAAGATGTCTTAACATCTTCAGAACACGGGAGATGTCTGCACTTCCATGTTCACTGCAAAATTATTCATAATAGCTAAGAAATGGAAACAACCTAGGTGTTCATCAGCAGATGAATGGATAAAGAAAATGTGGTATATGTTAAAAAAAAGCCAGTAGCTTTTCTCTATACCAACAACATTCAAGCTGAGAGCCAAATCAAGAATGCAATTGCATTTACAGTAGCCATACATGCAAAATACCTAGGAATACATCTAACCGAAGTGGTGAAAGACCTCTACAAGCATAACTACAGAATACTGCTGAAAGAGGACAGGTGCAGTGGCTCAGGCCTATAATCCCAGCACTTTGGGAGACCAAGATGGGAGGATCACTTAAGGTCAGGAGTTTAAGACCAGCCTGACTAACATGGTGAAACCTCGTCTCTACTAAAAATACAAAAAAAATTAGCAAGTCGTGGTGGCACATGCCTGTGATCCCAGCTACTAGGGAGGCTGAGGCAGAAGAATCACTTGAATCCAGGAGGCGGAGGTTGCAGTGAGCCAAGATTGTGCCATTGCACTCCAGCCTGGGCAACAAGAGCGAGACTCCATCTCAAAACAAACAAATAAACAAATAAATAAATAATACTGCTGGAAGAAATAATAAATGACACAAACAAATGGAAAAACATCCTGTGCTCATGGGTTGGAAGAACTGATATTATTAAAATGGCCATACTGCCCAAAGCAATCTATAGATTCAACACTATTCCTATCAAACTACCAACATCATTTTTCACAGAATTAGAAGAAACTATTCTAAAATTAATACAGAACTGAAAAAGAGCCCAAATAGCCAAAGCAATCCCAGACAAAAGAACAAAGCTGTCGGCATCACATCACCCAGTACCAGGCTACAGTACGAAAAATGCATCATACTGGTACAAAAACAGACACACAGACCCATGGAACACAACAGAGAGCCTCAAAATAAAATAGCCTACCTACAGCCATCTGATCTTTGACAAAATCAACAAAAATAACAATAAGGATATAACTCCGTATTCAATAAATTATGCTAGCAGCAAAAGAAATATCAACAGAGTAAACAGACAACCCTCAGAGTGTGAGAAAATATTTGCAAACCATGCATTCAACAAAGGGCTAGTATCCAGAATCTACAAGGAGCTCAAACAGATCAGCAAAAAATCACAAATAATCCCATCAAAACCTGGGACAAAGGACATGAATAGACATTTCTCTAAAGAAGTTATACAAACAGCCAACAAATGTATGAAAAAATGTTCACCATCATTAATCATCAGGGAAATGCAAATCAAAACCACAATGAGATACTATCTCACACCAGTCAGAGTGACTATTAAAATGTCAAAAAGCCTGGGCATGGTGACTCACTTCTATAATCCCGGCACTTTGAGAGGCTGAGGCAGGCGGATCACTTGAGGTCAGGAGTTCAAGATCAGCCTGGCCAACATGGCGAAACCCTGTCTCTACTAAAAATATGAAAATTAGCCAGGCATGGTGGCACACACCTGTAATCCCAGCTACCTGGGAGGCTGAGGTAGGAGAATCAGTTGAACCCAGGAGGCAGAGGTTGCAGTGAGCTGAGATCATGCCACTGCACTCCAGCCTGAGCAACAGAGCAAGATTCAATCTCTCAAAAAAAAAAAAAAAAAAAAAAAAATCAAAATAACAGATGCTGTTGAAGCTGCAGAGAAAAGGGAACTCTTATACCTTCTTGGTGGGAATGTAAATTAGTTTAGCTCCTGTGGGAAGCAGTTTGGAGATTTACCAAAAAAAAAAAAAAAAAAAAACCTAGAACTACCATTCGACCCAGCAATCTTATTACCGTGTATATATCCAAAAGAAGAAAAAATCATCCTACCAAAAAGACCCATGCACTTGAATGTTCATTGTGGTATTATTCACAATATCATAAGACATAGAATCAATCTAGGTGTCCATCAGCAGTGAACTGAATAAAGAAAATGTGGTACATAGGTTGGGCGCGGTGGCTCACGCCTGTAATCCCAGCACTTTGGGAGCCAAGGTGGGTGGATCGCGAGGTCAAGGGATGGAGACCATCCTGGCCAACATGGTGAAACCCCATCTCTACTAAAAATACAGAAATTAGCTGGGCATGGTGGCATGCGCCTGTAGTCCTAGCTACTCTGGAGGCTGGGGCAAGAGAATTGCTTGAACCTGGGAGGCAGAGGTTGCAGTGAGCCAAGATTGCGCCACTGCACTCCAGCCTGACGACAGAGTGAGACTCTGTCTCAAAAACAAAAAAAAAGGACAATGTGGCACATGTATGCTATGGAATACCATGCAGATAAAAAAGAAGAAAACCATGTCCTTTGCAGCAACATGGATGCAACTAGAGGCCATTATTCTACGGAAACTAGCAGGAACAGAAAACCAAATACTGCATGTTCTCACTTGTAACTGGGAGCTAAACATTAGGTACTCGTGGACATAAAAATGGTAACAACAGACACTGGGGACTACTAGAGTGGGGAGGGATGGCGGCAAGGGTTGAAAAACTCACGGCTGGGTACTATGCTCAGTACGTTAGTGATTGCATCATTCGTATCTCAAACCTCAGCATCATGTAATATATTTATGTAACAAACCTGCACAAGTACCCATTAAATCTAAAATAAAAGCTGAAATTATAAAATAAAAAAAGAAAACATGGCATATAAACACAGTGGAATGCTATTCAGCCTTAAAACGGGAGAGATCCTGTCGTTTGAGACAACATGGATAGAACTGGAGGACATTAAGCTACGTGAAATTAAGTCAGGCACAGAAAGACCACACTATGACACTTATATGCGGAATATAAAAAATTGAACATATAGAAGTAGAAAGTGTAATGAGGAATACCAAAGGCTGAGGGAAGGTTGTGGTCATTCTGCATTGTGAACATATATTCTGCATTGTCAAAACATCGTATCGTATCCCATACAGATAAATAATTATTATTTGTCAGTTAAAAATAAAATCAAAAGTATTCCAAAAGAGGAAAAGGAAGCTAACAACAAAAACAGCAACAACAACAACAAAAAACAACAATCTGATGAAACAGTCTCAGAGAGTTATTGGCAAAAATCATGACAAAGTAAGGTCTTCTGCCCAGATTCTTCCTCATGCAGTATGTTTAAATTATGTGGAAGACATACCTTAACAATTTCCTCCCCACTGACATGCCGCAGCCGCCCTAGTACATCCATGATCCGGTCGGGGAAGGCCTTCCACTTCAGCAGAGCTAGGAGGTCCACTAGAAAGCAAGCCCAAAAGAGGATGAACCCTGGCTATTTTTTGTCTTTTTTTTTTTTTTTTGAGACGGAGTCTCGCTCTGTCGCCCGGGCTGGAGTGCAGTGGCCGGATCTCAGCTCACTGAAAGCTCCGCCTCCCGGGTTCACGCCATTCTCCTGCCTCAGCCTCCTGAGTAGCTGGGACTACAGGTGCCCACCACCTCGCCCGGCTAGTTTTTGTATTTTTTAGTAGAGACGGGGTTTCACCGTGTTAGCCAGGATGGTCTCGATCTCCTGCCTCGTGATCCGCCCGTCTCGGCCTCCCAAAGTGCTGGGATTACAGGCTTGAGCCACCGCGCCCAGCCGTCTTTTTTTTTTTTTCTAAGACAGAGTCTCACTCTGTTTTCCAGGCTGGAGTGCGGTTGCGCGATCTCAGCTCACTGCAACCTCTGCCTCCTGATTCAAGTGATTCTCCTGCCTCAGCCTCCTGAGTAGCTGGGATTACAGGCATGCGCCATCATGTCCAGGTAATTTTCGTATTTTTAGCAGAGATGGTGTTTCACCATGTTGACCAGGCGGGTCTCGAACTCCTGACCTCAAGTGATCTGGAGTGCAGTGGCCGGATCTCAGCTCACTGAAAGCTCCGCCTCCCGGGTTCACGCCATTCTCCTGCCTCAGCCTCCTGAGTAGCTGGGACTACAGGTGCCCACCACCTCGCCCGGCTAGCTTTTTGTATTTTTTAGTAGAGACGGGGTTTCACCGTGTTAGCCAGGATGGTCTCGATCTCCTGCCTCGTGATCCGCCCGTCTCGGCCTCCCAAAGTGCTGGGATTACAGGCTTGAGCCACCGCGCCCAGCCGTCTTTTTTTTTTTTTCTAAGACAGAGTCTCACTCTGTTTTCCAGGCTGGAGTGCGGTTGCGCGATCTCAGCTCACTGCAACCTCTGCCTCCTGAATTCAAGTGATTCTCCTGCCTCAGCCTCCTGAGTAGCTGGGATTACAGGCATGCGCCATCATGTCCAGGTAATTTTCGTATTTTTAGCAGAGATGGTGTTTCACCATGTTGACCAGGCGGGTCTCGAACTCCTGACCTCAAGTGATCTGCCCACCTCAGCCTCCCAAAGTGCTGGGATTACAGGCATGAGTCACTGCACATGGCCAAACCCTGGCTATTGTAAGGTCAAGCAAGGCCCAGACTCTCCCAGTCAAGGACAGGTGAAATCTAGAGGAACAGAACTAGCTGCAAGCATCACCGCAGACTGAGATCAAGGCCAAAGACTCATCCGTGAACTCTGGATGTATTGTGGAGCTACTAAAACCATGGAAAACCTTGTAGGCTGCTATTGCTGAGTGATTCCTTCAACTTCAAAAGAAAAGAAGCTCATTATTATGGCATCAAGAAGGAATAATTTCTGTCTCCCTTCACATGCACTAGTAATGTGGAGTGAACAATGGAGGAGGGTGGAGGGCACTACCATGCAGGCACTATCACCTACCATTCTGGGTGAGTTTGGTAGAGGAGAGCTGAGTGGAGATGAAGAAAGACTCTTTGGTGCTGCGCTGGAAGATGAGGCTAGACGGGATATTAGGGCAGCCATTGTAGTCCTCTTTGCAGCAGGGCAGGCCCAGGTACAGAGCATGGTTATTAAACGTGCTATTCTCATCACACTGTAGGCAAAAATGGAGAAAAAAATGTCCCCTGAGCCATGCAACACGCAAAAACCAGATCCTAGGAATTTCTGGGCTGATATTTGCTCTCATCTTCCTAAGGCTGAACACTGGGCCTCAGGTCATCTTGGAAGAGTACTTTCTGTTCAGAAACTCCCTAGAACAGCTCATGTGCCTTTTAAACAGAATATGGTAGGGCATGTGGTTGCCACCTGATGTGCAAGTAACCTTGGGTGGCAGCTATGCTGTGGTAGCTGACAGTACCATGATCTCAAATAGCAGGTCTAAGAATGTACTAAACAAGACCACAATGGCAATGAGGGGTTGGTAATGGATTTCCATCCAGTGAAGTGAGAAGTAGAAAACAAAGAACCTGTTGGGATTACTTGTGGGAGGAAGGCCACTGCACTTAGAAGACAGAAGCCTACTCAAAGATGTCCCATTGTCACCCATCAGTGTACTTCCCTGGGTCTTCTGGCCTGCCCAGTGAAAACCACCTAACTGAGAAAACCATATGTGAGAGCAGCCTCGGCAGGTGAGGGGTGGGGATGAAAGGCAGCTAGGCTTCATACCTTGTACACATAAAGCTCGTGAATATCATCTGAGAGGGTGGTGCCATCGTCACGCATCAGGGGTGAGAATGCAAAGCCAAAGAGTTTCTTTTCCCCTTTGTCCTTTGCTGCAATCAGAGCCAAGTATTAGTTGTTTTTTGCCTCCCACTCTGCTTCCTCATGGAAATTCTCCTTGTGCTTATCACCTATGCTTTTGTCCCTCACCTCTTTCATTAACTAGGTGGCAACCTGACTGCAGGAATGACGAGAAACGTACTGAAATGAGTTTCCATTCATACTCAAGCCATATAGGCTACCTAGACCCCAAAAGAAACTAAATTGCTGGTCTTGATGAACCAGGGTCTCTTTAATAAGGAGTTTAATAACGGTACAAAGGAATATTCAAAGGAGAATGACAATGGACAATAATTTCAGACACTAGGTCAGACACTAGGAAGGGCCAACACAGGACTTTGTGGTTTTGAATTACTGCTTTTACAGTCCCAAGAACAGCCTCTAGTGACAACCCATCTCTGAGTATCTGTTTATTCCTAACTCCTCATTTTCTTGCCCAAATAATAAGAATCCACTTAATTCTGTTCCAGAGAGGAGACAGTTATATTTATACTCTCAAGGGAATGTGCGTGTGTGGCGGGGGAAGTCTAACTCACTGGAACAATGTCTGAACTCGAAGCGCAGGTGGGAGCCCCGGAACCGGTCAATGGGGATAGGCAATTTGATAATTTCTCCCCAGCGAGGACTATTACTGTGGTAGAGGACAAAGGAGTGGTAGGAACTCCTATTTGGCTCTCCTGAACCCAAGCTGATGCAATCCTGGAAGAAAGAAACAAAATAAGATGTCATCTTTCTGGTAGGAAATGTCTGGATTTCTGTGTCACTAGGACACTTTTCTTTCTCTTGTCTAAAGGTCTCATTTTTGCTCTAATCAAAATCTATGAGATAAGAAAATGCATTTGATTTAAATTCAATACTTTTGGAAACAGTTATGTAGATGGTATATGAAATCAGCAGTCACAATGCTGCTTGTTTTCTTTGGGGTGAAAGTAACCACATGTACTCCTCAAAAACAGAGAGAAGCAGGGTGGTGCATCTAAATCACTAAGGTAGGCTCTTCATCCTCACTAAGAAGAGAAACAACAAGCTGCATGAGAAAAGTCAACTGTATGTAACATTTTACCAGATCAGAAAAAAAATTAAATTACAAAGTGGAGAGAGCCTGTTTTCTAATTGTCCTCAGTCCCACACTGGACTGGCATTTTAGGTCACCCCTGGCTGACTTTCTTTAGATATAACCAAGTTAGACTTAACCCATCTCCCAAATATTGCCATGAAGATGCAGTCTCAGTACTGCCCATGCCCTTGTCTGGACGACAGGAAGCTTTGGGCCACATAATCCAGAGTAGGTCCCTGTCCACACAGGGGTGATGTGATCAGCTGACCATTCTCCTGCCACTGGCACACTCCATGCAAACAGTGAACAGGCTTAGGTTCTTGAGTTAAGTTTTTAAAATGACACATAAATCATTGTTTCTACTACTATTTCAACATTCTCCTTTATTTCTGTCTTGATTTGGGAAACAATTTTGACTAATTTTACCTTTTTTCTCTGTCAAATGGGAAAGATCATTCCTGTTCTATCTCACAGGGCTGCTGCCAACACACAGAAGCAAGGTTTATACAACACCGATTTGTCTTCTACCAAGCGGACTGCAAATGATGTCTTGTTATTCACCGCAGACTTTACCATGACAAGACTGAAGAAAAAACTCACATGCAACAGAAAAACAGCACTCCAAGTCTTCACTTTCAGTGAAGAGTAACAGAGGACACTTGTACTACATTGGCTTTAATCTTCCAGGGCCTGAGTCTGCTGTTCTTTGTCCTATAACTTGGTACCAGGAAGTGATTGTCTAAGTTCCACTCTTGACCAAAGTGTAAATATAACTTTCTGTATTAGCTCAAGGAATAAAAAGGCAGAATGGGACCTAATAACAGTTATCAAAAGTAGGCAGCTCTATGCTAGGTGGAATGGCAAGAGAGACAACATGTAGGACAGAACTAGAGGGAATAGGTCTAAAATGGAGCAAGAGGGATTCAGGTCAGACACTAGGATAAATTTCCACAATGGCTATACAATACTGGAAGTCATTATCAAAGCACACTTTAGGGTTTTCTTCAAGAAAGAAAAAGGCAGAGAAAAAGGCTGATGGGGTGATTTTAATCCTGCTTGAAGAGAATGGGCCTCTGGATAAAGTCCACAGAGAATTATTATAGGATTATCTTCCAACCCAAATGACTGACTGGCAAGCCTTACCTTCAAGATTTCTCCATCTGCATAAAGCACATACATGGTCACTTCAATATTCTTTTGTACACTCTTTCCTCCTCTCTCGAAATCCCCCTTCTCCAGGGTTAGGTACAAGTCATTGCGGATATCACCTGCGGGGAAAGAAATGCCACAACCTTATGACTCCAGAAGTCATACTGCCCCATTTTCACAGAGAACTAGGCTAGCATTTGGACCTTCTGGGGCTTGGGTGGCTGCTCAGGGCATTCCAAGCTTGGTTAATAATGATGGACATTCTACCAGTATCAGTGCAGCAGCACCCAGGTTGGTTAGTCATGTGTTCTCTAAGTTTGAGTTCTAAAGATGTTCACTACACCTTGTCAAGGGTGGAGAATCTTTCAGATTGTAGATACTCAGACTGCTCAGTCTTTCTCCCCTCAAGGAGAATGGCTGTAATGTAAGCCTCCCAAAGTGGGAAGATTCTAGAATCAACAGGAATAACATTTTAACATGCCTATGTTTTAACTACTAATCCCTCTTCTTTTCCCTCAAGAAGGGTTTCTCTTTTATAGATTTATACTTTTTATATGCTTTCTTTTTGCAATCCACATCCATTCTGACTAGAGGATATATTACTTTTCCTTCCTCCTGGAGGCTTTGTTCCAAATCCCGTTGCCTGCTGGAGTGACAGGTAGAGGTCACTGGACTACCTGTCACTTTTTCTTCTTTTTGTTTGCAAGTGCACTGGAAGATCACTTTCCAGAAGCATAGGCAGTAAGGCAATGAGGCAACAATGTGTTGTGCTTTTTTGCTTCCCTGTGCTCTGACTCCAGCCCAATTTGCCCATCTCTGTTGTTCAAGACTGGGGAGGAGAAGCTCAAACTTCAAGTCTAAAATGACCCAAGTTATATCTTCCTTTTTAGGGTGATGAGTTGAGGGGAGACAGCATTGCCTGTTCATGTATAAGAGTGTACTTAGGCTGCTCTAAGTTCCTAAACCTTTAACATGACCAGTTTTATTCACATGAAAAAAATAGTAAAAGTTGTGGGGGCAACAAACTTCAAAGGGAAAAAAATGGCAAAGGAAAATGGGTAAGACCAAAATGAAGATGTGTTAGCAGCCTGAAGAAACCAAATGAGAGGTAATGAAACAACTTGCAAAACATGGCAATTCGGAAATCAGGTATTTTTTTCTACTTCAGTTCTTAGAAAAACTGGTACATTTAAATATGTTACTACCTGGAATCACAATGATAGAAGCAGGGTTTGTTTTTGGTTAGCAAGTGGACTTTCTGGTTTGGTCAGAGATAAATGATAATGCTCTTTTTTGCACTGACTACCTTTCTAATAATGGAAGCATCTGAGTTTCTCTCACGCAGGAAACAGGAATAGACCAGGACTGGCACATATTTGAGGATTTCAGGGTCTTTGTGACTAGCCCTTCCATTATTCAGGTCATTTTCCTATCACAGGTATGCAATCTTGCAATCGTGGTTATTTGGTGGCATAATGAAGGTTCTCAAAATACTGTAGCTAAAGTGGGGAAGAAAAGTTCATGACAAGTAATTAATTATCCCTCAGGAGCCCTAAGAACTTTCCCTAATGTGTGAAAGCCATCTTCTTTCCCAAACAAGCAACCTTGAGGTTACCATGAAGGAAAAAGAAAATGTGTTTTGAAAATCATACCAAAATGCCACTGTTGCATATGTGGGATAGTCTGGAGGACCACATCTGCACAGACCCTTGGATTGGGAAGTGCCTCTGCTTTAAATTCTGATGAGTCTAGAATCTTAATCTGCTTCCTTTTGGACATTGCTGCTTGGGCCCTCCTGGTACACTATTTAAAGCACCCAGGAGTACAGGGTAGGTTTGGGTGGGGAAGACAGGTAGAACGAGAAAGGAAGCTCAAATTTATCAGTCTGTTACTGTCAGGACAGAGGCTGAATAAAGTCAGTCCTGAAAGTAAAATCCAAACTTAACTGAGAACTTTACTATGGCTTATTGCTATTTTTCTTCATTTTAACTTTCTCCTTTAAAGTCAGGTTACTGCTATTATAGTGGGATAAATCATAGTTACACCTGGAATTTTTAACAATTGAAACAGGCTTCTTATAAAGGTCTTTTAATTGCACATTAGTTTTCCTATGGAATTTAAGTAATACTTAAATTTGCAGACTGATTTAGCACAAAGTGAATAATCTAGAATTTTTTTATTATTTATTCTAAAATTCTAATTTTTATCCTTTTCTGAGTCAAACAGTCCAGAAAATTTTAATGCTTAATCTAAAGAATAGGTGCTTAGTTTAAATACTACCCTGATTTGAACTCTCTGGAAGTTATTCTCAAAATAATCTATGAGGTTTTTAAAAGCAGTTACCTGTTGGCTACCAGCAACATTATTGTAGGCTGTACAAACATTTTTAGTTTCTGTGGCTCTATACACAGGTTAAACAACAAACATGTCCTTCAAATGAAACATTTTCAAATTTTTCCTAGTTATATATTATATAGATTACTAATATAGAAAACTAGGGGCTGAGCATGGTGGCTCATACCTGTAATTCCTGCTATGGATTATAAGGAGGCTGAAGTGGGGAGATAGTTTGGGGCTAAGAGTTCCAGACTAGCCTGGGCAACATAGTGAGACTCTTCAAAAAAAAAAATTTTTTTTTTAAATTAGCTAAACATGGTAGTGCACACCTGTAGTCCTAGCTACTCAGGAGGCTGAGGAGGGAGGATTGCTTGAGCCCAGGAGTTTGAGGCTGCAGTGAGCTATGATCATGCCAGTGTACTTCAGCCTGGGTGACAGAGTGAGACACTGTCTCTTAAAAATAAATAAATAGATAAATAAATAAATAAATAAAATAAATAAAATTAGTGTCTTGGAGATTGTTAATGACAGAATTTGATCTGTGTTGACCATACAGAGATATGCTCAGTTTCTGGGCAGAGCATTTTAAGGTAAAATGCCAGTTTCAAAATGGAAGGATTAAGCTACATATTCCTGTAGTTTTCATTTTTTAAAAAAACAGAATGCCCTTGGTGCTCATCTAGCTGAGAAAATTTATCAATACAAGTAATTGTACCCTCTGAGTTACAGACTGAAGCAGTTTATTTTCATCAGGTCTTTAGCTGCTCTTCATTTGGAGAACAGACCTGTCTAGACTAGAACTATTCTCAGCCAGGTTAGGTATTAGGCTACTGGGCTTATGGGTTGCAATTATGCAATTATGGTTTCAATTTCAAGAGCGGCAATTTGTGAAAATGAATGTTGCTGGGAGGGAGAGGCTTCTTGTCAAAATCTCTCTGGGGAATCATTTCAATCAAGCTCTCCACTAATTCTCTTGGAACTAGAAGAAAACATAAGCAGAAGCAAATGTGAAAAGCTCCAGGGATCTATTGACCCAGGCCTGCCTGCCTACCTTACAGATAGCCTTCCATGGTTCCCCCACTCTTCAGCTGTCCCTATTGCATGTTACATGTTCACAAAACCTACCAGTGGGATCATGCCTTTGGGTTAAGGTTCTGTTTCCAAGAGGCTCCTGTAAACTTTGGCACTAACTGCCAGGAAATATTACCAGGAGAGACAGGCATGAGGGCAGGCACATTACAATGAAGATGAGAAAGAGAAAGATGGAGCAGTGGTTTTGGAGGTTAGTTTGCATACCAGTGCCTGGATGATTGCATTCGAACCACCTGGGGAACTTGTTGAAAACAGATTTCTAGCATACACACCTTGAAATTCCAGTGGGTCTTGTGTACATATATTTTTTTTTAAATCACCAAGTGATTCTGATGTTCTTCATTGTTTAACACTAAGAAACCAGAACATGGAGGTCTGCTGGGAGGACACTGATGGAGTTTGGGTAGGGGTGGAGGACTGGGCAACTCTTAGGCAGCATGGAGGAGTGCTGAGAGGGTGAGTCTTTACAAGAAGTAGGAGTAGGTATTTCTGAGGGTAGCCCTGATGATGGGTCTCTCTTTTAGGAAGGACCTTGGGCAGCCCTGACTCCCTTTGTTAAGTGCCTTCTGCTTCCTAAGGTTGGCAGGGTATCTTACAGCATCAGTAATGCCTTACATTGAGTGCTTAGTGCCTGGGTGACATCCATTAGAGTTTCCTGAATGAAGTGGAATGATTTGAGTTTTTTCTTATAAGAGGGTCTTGGAATAAAATATCTGTCCCTTTCACAGTCTCACAGGATCTGTTGATACAGCTGCACTCAGAAAACTGGGCACTTAAGTTTACAGGAGTTGACAAACGTTTTCTATAAAAGACTAAATAGTAAATATTTTAGGTTTTGTTGGCTACGTATGTCTCTGGCAGGTGTTCTTTGTTTTTACAACACTTTTAACACATAAAAGAAAAACATTCTTAGCTAGCAAGAAGTACAAAAATAGGCTGTTGGCTGGATTTGGCCCATAGGCTATAGTTTACTGATACCTGGCTAGAAACGTTTATGTGTGAAGAACAGCTGCACTACACTGCAACTGCACATCAAAAATACAGATTGTTGTGTGCCTAGACAAACAGCTACTGGGACAAAGCAAGGTAATGAACCTGGGGCTATGTTATTATGACAGGGATTGGCCTGGAATACTCTGAGGTGCTTATGGAGTAAGCGATCTTAAAAGTAAACAGTGCTGTTCAACCACCAGAAATCTTAGGGGGATAGATAGGGAGCACTGTGACAGACGAGTGACAGGTCTGATCCTCTGAAGACCTGCATCCTGGTGACTCTGGAGAAACAGTTCATGATGTGTTTGCAGATTTCTTCTGAGAGTAGTCTCAGAGGTCTCCCAACCTCTGAAGTCTAGCTCAGACACCAGAACATTTGTTAGCAAGAGAACCTCTTGCCAGATACTCCAGTACTACTTGGAACTTGGGGCCAAATGTTTCATTAGTGCTAGCCTATGTGGAATTCCATCCCAGCAGAAATAACCTGGGAAGGCTCAAACAAGTTTGGCCAGTCAAAATCTGATATGAGTTCTTTATTATATCCACATTCCTTCTGTATAAACTACTCACACTTCGTATTAGGAGGCTCTGGGTTCAAGTATTTATATACAATATATAGATATATATATAGTACTAAAATATAATACTATATAGATATATATAATTTTTTTTTTTTTTTTTTTTTTTTGGGGGGGGTGATGGAGTCTCGCTCTGTTGCCAAGGCTGGTATACAGTGGCACAATCTTGGCTTACTGCAACCTCCACTAACTGGGTTCAAGCGATTCTCCAGCCTCAGTCTCCTGAGTAGCTGGGATTAAAGGCTCCCGCCACCACGCTGAGCTATTTTTTAATTTTTAGTAGTGATGGGGTTTCACCATGTTGGCCAGGCTGGTCTGGAACTCCTGACCTCAGGTGATCCGCCTGCTTTGGCCTCCCAAAGTGCTGGGATTACACATGTGAGCCACCACACACCACCCAATAATATTTAATACTATATTATTTATACCTTGTCTACTTCTAGACAGGATTAGGAGGGGTTTCTATAGATGTGCTTTCTCTTCCTTAAGATCATGTAGATGAGAACTGACTTTCTTTCAGTACAATTGGGATGATGCCAAGCCTATCTGTTGGAAGAATAGAAGGATGTCTCCTAACAGTATACATGGAAATGTAGCGATGTCAGCTACCATTTAACTTGGATGGTTTTAGGTATGTAACCAATGGAGTATTCTTATTTTCCTGAGGAAGAGACAAAAAGAAAAAAAAAAGGCTCTTGAGAGGACTTCTTTAGAGTACCCAGGAAAGGAGGATTCTTTCTTTTTCTTACCATGTCTTTGGTGTCACACTTCCGGTTTCCATTGCAACAAAGTCAGTGATGCTCTTTGCTCTAACAGGATGAAAGGTATGGCCATAGTGTGACATCACTACATATAGTTTTTCTTTTCTTGAATCAGGGATGTGATGATCTTCCAACCTCTTTTGAGACTAGATGTGATTATTCTTAAACCATCCCTTAGATACACTGCCATAGCCTCATTTGACACTCAGATTGACCAGCGCTATGAACCCACTTGTGGTAAACAACGTCATTGCTCCCCTTGAGGAAAGCTTTCTTCCAAAAACTATGTCTCTGTTAGTTTGCCTTTTCATGTGAAGTATGTCCCAACAAAGCCAAAAAGAGAAGCTTTCTGCCTTTCTGATTCTTTGTGGCTTGGAGTAAGCACGATTCCTTTTCTTTTCAATGAATGCAACTGATCAGTCTCACACAAAAATTGTTTCCTGTATCTATACACCTTAAGCTTGTTAAGATTTTCTAGACCCAGTTTCTTCAGATCTTAGCGAATACTCAAAAGTAATACATAGTGCTATAGGATGGGCTGGTAGCTTTTCTTTTCATGTCTTGTCAGTTACCCAAGAAGGTGAGGCTGATGAGGATTATTAATATGTACATGACACCCCACCCCAGTATTGCAACATTCCATGAAACAAATGAAGATGAGAACAAAGCAGGCAATAAGCAGACAGAGCACACAAAAGACAGAACTTACACCCAACTATCTTCATCTCTGCATCAGAAAGAAAGGGACGAAAATGAAGGGACAGCACAGAGAAAAACAAGAACAATTAAGACAAACAGGAAAAGAAAGAAACATCACTTGAAGGTCAGTGATGAAACATGCACATTTCTGTCAGGAGTCAAAGAAAAGGACAGAGTGTGTTTCTGAGCACAAGGGGAAGAGTCAGAGGGTCCTCTAAAAGGATGTTATGCCTATATAGCTGCCTTCTAATAGATATGTCCAGAGGGGAGGAGTAATTGAGTACAGGGAATCAAGAAGGGGAGAAGCATCCATAAGCAGAGTACTTTCTAGGACATGGTTCTCAAAGGGGGTCCCAGACCAGCAGCATCACCATTATATGAGAGCTTGTGAGAGATGCAAATTGCCAGGTCCCACCACAATCCTACTAAGTTAGAAACTCTTGGGGTGGGCCCAGAAATCTGTGTTTTATGGGCCTTGCAGGTGATTCTGAAGCACACTAAGGTTTGGGAACCACTGCTTTAGGAAAAAAACTTAGTCATCTGTTAGAACAACATAATGAATCGTAGATGGGCTTCTTATGACAAGACAGAAAACCATTTAATATGAAATTTGGCTCATATCACCTACAGTCAATGATAACTTTAGAAATTCAAGGCCTAGAAAACAGGTTAAATCATTGTATTTCCCAAAGAACCATGACAAAGCCCTTTATTTCCACTGACTACAGGGTACAGACTTTCCAGGAAAGCAAAGAAAGAGAGCCATAGCAAGTGGTGGCACATCTCTGCTGGCTTAGACATGGTCTGAAGAAGGGTACAGTCCCTTCT
This sequence comes from Rhinopithecus bieti, assembly GCF_001698545.2. NCBI lineage: Eukaryota > Metazoa > Chordata > Mammalia > Primates > Cercopithecidae > Rhinopithecus > Rhinopithecus bieti. The sequence continues at coordinate 695,200 of NW_016803060.1, forward strand.
TGAGCAAGAGGTTTTCGTTTGGTTTTGGTTTTGAGACAAGTTCTGCTCTGTTGCACAGGCTGGAGTGCAGTGACACTATCTTGGCTCACTGCAACTTTCATCTCCCGGGTTTAAGCAATTCCCATGTCTCAACCTCCTGAATATCTGGGACTACAGGTGCACGCCACCATGCCCAGTTAATTTTTGTTCTTTTTTTTTTTTTTTTTTAGAGATGGGGTCTTGCCATATTGGCCAGGCTGGTCTTGAATGTCTGACCTCAGGTGATCCACCTGCCTCGGCCTCCCAAAGTGCTAGGATTACAGGCGTGAGTCACCGCGTCTGACCAAGCAAGAGGTTTTATTTTATTTTAATGTTTTTGTTTGAGTTGGGGTCTCGCTCTGTCACCCAGGCTGGAGTGCAGTGGTGCCATCTTGGCTCACTGCAACCTCCACCTCCCAGGTTCAAGTGATTCTCCTGCCTCAGACTCCTGAGGAGCCAGGATTACAGGCGCCCACCACCACCCCTGGGCTAATTTTTGTATTTTCAGTAGAGATGGGGTTTCACCATGTTGGCCAGGCTGGTCTTGAATGCCTGACCTCAAGTGATCTGCCTGCCTTGGCCTGCCAAAGTGCTGGGATTACAGGCATGAGCCACTGAGCCTGGCCCGAGTTAGAGGTTTTAAATCATTTCTTTCAGGTTATACATTTTTGGCTAACCGTTTTCTTTAAAGTTTTATTATAGCTAATTCTGACACAGGAGCTACAGAAAACAATGTTAACATCAACTTGTTTACCTGGAACACCTGTCCTGTTTGTCTTGCCTGCCCATCTTCTTAAAAAATCTAGAAAAGGACTAAAAGTGTGCCATAGAGTTATTATTAGCTTTTGTACTTCACTAAAATGAGTTCAGAAGGAAAGAAAAAGTATCCACTGAAATATGGTGATCAACTAACAAAAGGTTATATGCTCAGTTTAAAAAAAAGTGGCTAGGCCGGGCGCGGTGGCTCAAGCCTGTAATCCCAGCACTTTGGGAGGCCGAGACGGGCGGATCACAAGGTCAGGAGATCGAGACCATCCTGGCTAACACGGTGAAACCCCGTCTCTACTAAAAAATACAAAAAACTAGCCGGGCAACGTGGCGGCGCCTGTAGTCCCAGCTACTCGGGAGGCTGAGGCAGGAGAATGGCGTAAACCCGGGAGGCGGAGCTTGCAGTGAGCTGAGATCCGGCCACTGCACTCCAGCCTGGGCGACAGAGCGAGACTCCATCTCAAAAAAAAAAAAAAAAAAAAAAAGGGCCAAAATTTTCAATTTTTTTTTTTTTCCATAAATTAAGATGGCATTTCCTGGGTTGGCTCCCAGAACATCAGCAGTATCACTGTTGCCTCTTGCTCATTACCAAGGGTCATGAGCAGAACTGAATGGCTGTGTAGTCATGGCCTCAGTCATGGAAGAGCAGAATATCTCATGCTCACATCATCCCTGTGATATGTATGCTCTCATGGAAAGCAATGGTAGAATGCCAAGAAGATCTTTTTAGAAATCATATGTTAGCTACTGGTGTGGCTAGACCTTGTGTGAACTCTCCCTTACAGCTTTGCTAGTATGCTTTGACAAGGACCTATCTGGGCCATCCTGACCAAAAAAAAAAAAAAGACCTTTCCAAATGAGTGTTTGATAGTTTCTGCCAAATGCTGGATAGTTTTAAAATAAGGATCACAGTTTATGAATAATTCTAGTTTTTTCATTTACTTTAATTTCTCAGACTTATCATGCTGTCATGGTCACAGTTACTGACATGATTTCTTTCCTTCTTATTTCTCGACATGTTCATGGGTCAAGAAGATGAAGTTGCAATTTCTTGTAACTTGGTCACACCAGCACTGTGAGAGCTGAGGGACTGCACAACTCAAGTAAAACACTCTCACAGATGATGGGTGGACTAGCTGCAGGTAGAGATGTGGCCAGGGTTTGAAAAAGACTCCTAAGGATTTCTTAACAGTCACTGTTTCCCCAGACAGGCTGACCACAATGTAAAACACTCCTGCATACTTTTCCTGCTGATCCAATAGGACCTGCAGGTACAGTCCTATCACTTTGCCCAGGGACTGCAAACCTACTCTTGACAGTATATTGGGGCATATTAAGGGGGAAATGAGAGTTGTTAACAGCCCACAACGCTGGGAGTGGCCATCTGTGCAAAAGTTCTTTTCTCTGGAAGAGAAAGGATGGAAGAGGGGGCAGATTATGCAAAAGGGCTGCTCTGCCTATGAATCAGTCCTCACTTTCGGCTATAGCGCTCAGTACTTCAAAGGCAGGCTCACAGCCCCACCCTGGGCCTGCCAGGACTGCCCAGTATCTCTGCCTTGTGGGGAAAATCATATGATGATACCTTAGCTGCCCAGAGGGAAAATCCCCTTAACCTCAGCTTGCCTCACCAATGCTTGAAATTGCACATTTCCACAGTCATGTCTAGCTGTGTGCCAATGATACGAAGAGACGCAGAGTATCCTAAAAAAGATTTCTTTCCACAGATGAGATTTTGACAATGTAACTTAAAATCAAATTTTGCTTAAATACATTTTTGACTGAAGCTTGTTCCTTTCTAGTCTCTGATCACTTGGTTTTAATCCCAGGAGTATGTGAAGACTATCAGGAAGGTAGTATCTGAATCTTAGAAAAGTTCTTAAGAGAAAAGAAGGACTTTAAGTATATCCCCTTGGGATACATTCCACCACATAAGCCTAGATATTTAATTTTTAAAAGATCACCAGGTTGATTTTGGTATCCATTTATTCTTTTTTCAATTTTGGTAACTTTTTTTTTGTTTGTTTTTTGTTTTTTTTTCTGAGACGGAGTTTCGCTCTGTCTCCCAGTCTGGAGTGCAGTGGTGCGATCTCGGTTCACTGCAAACTCCACTTCCTGGGTTCACGCCATTCTCCTGCCTCAGCCTCCGAAGTGGCTGGGACTACAGGCGCCCACCACCATGCCCGGCTAATTTTTTTTTTTTTTTTTTTTTGAGACGGAGTCTCGCTCTGTTGCCCAGGCTGGAGTGCAGTGGCGCAATCTCGGCTCACTGCAAGCTCCATCTCCCGGGTTCCCGCCATTCTCCTGCCTCAGCCTCCCGAGTAGCTGGGACTACAGGCGCCCGCCACCACGCCCGGCTAGTTTTTTGTATTTTAGTAGAGACGGGGTTTCACCGTGTTAGCCAGGATGGTCTCGATCTCCTGACCTCGTGATCCGCCCGTCTCGGCCTCCCAAAGTGCTGGGATTATAGGCGTGAGCCACTGCGCCCGGCCCTTTTTTTTTTTTCATAGTCAAGAAGCCTGACTATGCTTGGGCTCTTTTCGTAATTAGCAGCCTAGAAAGAGCTAAGAAAGGTGTCACGACAGGATGGTAGAAGTGTCCTGTGGCGGTCATTACCCCTACAACAGCTTTCATAAGCATGAAGTCTCCCTAGCATTTAGAGAAAAACATAATTGATCTACTAGCCTATGTTTCCCATCCAAAAGACTCTCCTGTGTGCATCAGTAGAAGATGAAGGCTGTGCGTAGCAGCTTGCTCTGCATTTACAGTGTCTATGGAGAGAAAATGAAGGTGACAGGAAATAAATCTGGGCATAGCCTGGGAAGTTGGAAGGCAGCTGGAACCCATCACATAGGCCTTCTCTATGGCCAAGCTACCCAACCCTTTGTGTATGTGCTGGCAAATGCTTCCAACAAGAGAATTTAGTGAACCACCATGAAGAACTCCAAATAAGTGATATTTAAAGTGATCACAATCAGTTCAGTCTAGTCTGGCCTGGCCCTTTACAATAAAAGCAAATAAGCTTTCAGCAGAGCATTAAAACTCAACTGAGGCCAGATGTAGTGGCTCAAGTCTGTAATCCCAGCACTTTGGGAGGCCAAGGTCAGGAGTTCAAGACCAGTATGCCAGTACTGGATCACTTGAGGTCAGGAGTTCGAGACCAGTCTGGCCAACATGGTGAAACCTGTCTCTACAAAAATTACAAAAATTAGGCAGGTGTGGCAGTGTACATGTGTAGTCCCAGCTACTCGGGAGGCTGAGGCAGGAGAATCGCTTGAACCTAGGGGGTGGAGTTTGCAGTGAGCCAAGATAGCGCCACTGCATTCCAGCGTGGGCAACAGAGTAAGACTCTGTCTCAAAACAAACAAACAAACAAAAAACAACAACAACAAAAAACTCAACTGAGAGGGTAGGTCCACTCCTCCTATAATCTATTCAGACAACCAGACATTTACCTGTTCTAATCTTCTTCTCCTTATTTGCATCTTCTCTGGTTATCTGGACACCTACCATCCATCTGAACCATGCCTCTACCCCTTCTTCATTCCTGATAACTCCCTTGGCTCTGATGCCCCATTGGGATCCACTTTTCCAGTCCTACCCACGTCTGCCTAATTAGAAAACATGAACCTGATATCGACCTACTGGGACCACAGTTGAGGGTCAATGCATTCCCAATTTGTGCCCTGGCTCTCCACTGGGCATTAGATGAAATGGGTGAGACAATTCCTGAGAAGCTGACCAGGTAGTGCTATATTCACAATGTCTAACTTATACCATTTGCCTGATCTATTTTTCTGATACATGAAAATGGAAAGGTATCTACTATTCCTACACATATGGGATTCACTGATACTACACGCATATATTTTGATATATTTTTCCCCTTAAGCAGGAAGTTCTTGTGAGACAATTATCTTCTAAGAAAAGGAAGGAAGAGTATAAAAACTCTCCATGAAGGTTCCATATTCACTCCTACCATCCAGCCTTCATAGAAGACAACAAAGCCTACCTATCTGCTGGAATGTCATGTTGCACTGGTGAATGCAATGTAGGGGCTTCTGGAAAAGAACAAATGCCTATAAGAGCCGAAGGGCCATTGACTGCAGACTGCAGTAAGCAGCCTGACTTGGGATGTGGGAGATTTTAATAGTTGCAGGTCTCCTCCATAGCACAGTTCACCACCTTCTCAGGAGGGGAGCACTAGACTCCATCCTAACCCATCTACCTTCCCAGCCCCAAGCAGTTCTGCATACCTGGCATAATGACATCAGGAAATCCCAATTTTCTTGTAATTGCCAATCCCCTATTAAATATCATGGGATTTTCTCTCCGAATCTGTTCCATGTCTCCACGAAGAAGCTGCAGAGAAATGATGAGACCTGCAAAACCAAAAGCATTTTCTTAGAATCACAGTTCTACCCTGTTATATAGTACTAGAAAAGACATAGTCACGTTTTCCAGAAGAAAATTTGCAAAGTTCAGCAAAATTCTTGAGAAAACTTTGAGGCAAAAGTGTAAGTTATTTTCAAGAAACATTTTGGAAAGCTAAAGAAATTTAAGTCAAAGTGACCCCAATAACCCAGAAAACTAGTCTATTAAACACAGACCGAGGTCTGGGAGATTGAGTTGTCTCTCCCTCCGTTCCCCAGCATCCAACTAGGGTCCAGCTGGCCCTACTGAATGAGAGGGTTGAACTACATAAGTTATATATTTAGGAACCTAGAGAAATCTATAGAGTAGAAACAAGCATGACCAAAGAAGACCTTCAGTCAGGGCATCCCAAATATGAGAAATGAGCAAGCTAAGATGTGCTGTGTTTTATGCTGGGAGTATGTCAAAGTGTGGGAAGTAACTTGCTAGTTTAATCTTGCACTGGCTAGCAACAGAGGAGACATCACATTCTGCAAAGAAAAGAGGGTGCTTTTGCGGGACTAACCAAGCCTTGACTCCATGAGGATTTCAGATCCTCCACATGATCTTTAATCAAAACTTGGAAGTATTTGAAATATCCCCCCAGGTGAGCTGCCTTCTGGCTCATTACTTACACCCTTGGAGTTGTGCACAAAGCTAGAATCTCCTGAAATTTCCACCTCCACAGCATCCTCCTGAGGGTCCCCTCTGCAGCTACTGGCTAGAAGGCTGTAACAGTCAAGCCTCTATGGAATTAGGAAGTGTTACCTCTATAACTGTGAATGGGTTTAGCTGTTAACAGGATGAAGAATTTAGGCGTTGATCTATGGGTTGAGAGGAGGCACCCTCATTGGTCTATAAACTTGTGAGTTAAATAGCAGATGAACATCTATAGAAATGAGGGAATAAGGTGTTATGATAATGAATACAATTAGAAGAGTCGTAGCTGGAATGGAGATAGTAACAAGTAGAATTGTAAAATAAGAATGGTCTAGGAATGGGGAGGCAGGAGGGAATGGAAAAGTAGTCAAAGACAGAAGTCAGATAGAAGGGTTACAGATATTTTATCTGGCAAGAAAAGTATGCCAGTAGCCAGGAATATGTACTCTCAGAGCTGGGCCAAGGGATGAAATACGGTTCTACTACAGCCCAGACAGAACCTCAAGATTATCTTGTTGCTTCTACTAAACTCATGCTTCCCAAGAAACCTTGGGATTACAAACATGGTATCTCAAGTGTCATTAACACCAGGATCACAGTGCCCTGAAAAGGCAAACATACAGTATTCCAGTTGGCATTCTGGTTAGATAATCAGTGTTTAAGATTTCAGCCCCTCTAAAGTAATTATCTTAAACCTAATCACTGTCGGACTAAACTGCAATTAGTTTATGAACCTGAAAGGCTGGGAGCCATTACCAAAACCACAATAATCTTTGTAGAGAACAGTTTAGGATATATCTGCCCTCCCCTCATAACCCTAACTTATTCATCTTTGTTGTGTTTACGTAGCTATCAAATCATATCCTCTGGGTAAACAGAAATCAGACTTACGAAACAGCCCAGCATGAGCAAACAGCTGGGGATGAAAGTCTCCGTAATTTGAGGGAGTTGCGGTTGGAGGGCAAAAGCCAAAAAAAAAAAAAAAAAAAAAAAAAATCAGTGGGTGTACTCTAACCATTCTGCATTGGCAAGGGTTTATTTAAGTACTTGCTGACTGCCTTTTGTCTCTGCATTTTCTGAGCAACCAAAACGGCCTACAGATGCAAAGCGAAACTCATGAAGATGTTGACTAAAGGTGCTGAGAGTATCACAATTAGTTTTTGAGCTACCCAAAGGGATCCTAAAGAGCTGCTCTCTACTTCTAAACGTAACAAATAAGAGAAAACCTTCAAGTTCATGCAAGAGATCAGATGAAAAGACATGCAAAGAATGAAAGAAATCACCAATGGAGGCTATAAAAACTGTATGTCCTTTTGTAGAGATGGGATCCTGGAACTTGTGGGTTTCCTTTCTAGTTCTGAAACCCTGTGTTGGTATGAAGCACATACCAAATAATGCTAAGGCATGATTCTGGGCACAAGAGAGCCTTCATTAATAGTTCAGAAAAGTGACCCACTCACTCACCCAGTATGCAACCAGTCCCTTGGCAACACTTGATGTTCTACCTGACTATCATCTCAATGGGGCCCTCAAATCAAAGAATTTGAAAATAACAAAGTCTATACAATTTCTCCATTAATCTGGTCTCACTGATCACCTGATACAAGAAAACCATTTTCTTACTGAACCTCTTATCGGATTAAAGACTGACCCACAAAAAGTAACTGGACAAATTAACACCTGTGTAAAATATTGGAGGGCACCAACTTGACTCTGTTCTTGTGCCACACGCCCCCACCCCTCCTTGTGGAAATGCTGGATGAGGATTAATTATATAAATTAATGTCAGCCCAAGATATGGAAATAAATTGTAGTTAACATTCATTTTAAAATAAATAGAAAACTTGTGTGTCAACTGCTTTATCTTCACTTGTCCTTAATACTCTTCATGCTACTACTGGAACTGTTAAAAGTTCAGTTTGTAGCTACATATCCAAGAGGCCAACAATGGAAATGAAGACCCACATCTATTAAAGTTCACATAAAAGAGTTATTGCTGGATGATACATTTACTCTCAGCATTCAAACCCAGTATAGCAATTGCTTCTGCATTTTTAAATTATGTGACTTGAAGGAAAAGCACTAATGACTTCGGAAACAGAACTGCAAGGCAATGACCTGCCCACAATATTTAACAAAGATGAGTAAAAATTTATAGCAAAGTAAACTGATTTTTAATAAAGATGTATCTTTAATTAAGCAGACTAATAAAGACCTGAAATATTCCTTGAGCAATCTATAAAATTCTCTGACACGAAGACCCCAGAGTCCTGCAGTAGAAAACCCATGCTCAGAAGCTTGGCAACTGAGTAGAAAGGCCAAAGGTCTGGAGTCTGGAGACCTGGGTTCTATCCTTGTTCAGCCACTAAGTCATTTTGCTAAGCTTCAGTTTCCTCATTTATTTAATGAGGGGGTTGAAACAGGTGATTTCTAAGGTCTCAGCTAGTTTCTAACATACTTCAAAAAGAAGCAGCCTGTTCCTCCTACTGACTTTTCCACAACTACACAGACCTCCTCTCATTATAGCCATCCCAACTGAGGCTCTCTGAAGTCTGTGGTGTCCCGCAGAGAGGTCTTTCTAACACTGTTTAAATGGCAAGTGTCTGTGAGTTCTAGACAAAAATCAGACACAGCACATGGCACAGTCCCTGCTCGCTCTGGGGAGCAAGACAAATCTCATCATCTTAACCTGGTGAAGCAATGGTAGAAGTTGCTCTTTCACGAATTAGTACTACCATCTCTCTTTTTAAATATTCTCTATATGTTTTAATCATACTATGTCCCAAGAATGTGCAGTCAAGGGCACTTCTTTATAAATCAAATAAGTAAATAAAGCAAAGAACATGACAAATATTGATGTGAATTGTAGTTTCCCAAATTGCTAGTAACTTTCCTATATTTTCAATAATTTT
>NW_016803060.1:704145-711881 GCF_001698545.2 Rhinopithecus bieti
GGATCTCAGCTCACTGCAAGCTCCGCCTCCCGGGTTTACGCCATTCTCCTGCCTCAGCCTCCCGAGTAGCTGGGACTACAGGCGCCGCCACGTTGCCTGGCTAGTTTTTTGTAGTTTTTAGTAGAGACGGGGTTTCACAGTGTTAGCCAGGATGGTCTCGATCTCCTGACCTCGTGATCCACCCGTCTCGGCCTCCCAAAGTGCTGGGATTACAGGCTTGAGCCACCGCGCCCGGCCCAAAATAAAATTTTATTTGTCTCTTGCGTTAGCCTAGATTTAGCACACTGCATGGAGCTACTTGGCATCCAGGCACATGTATAAGGGAAAACTGTCATTTAAAAATAGTGAGAGGCTCTCAGATATCGCCTAAACCCCCACTAGGGTTTTAGAGGAATCAAGTTGTTACCGCTGAAGGTCTCAATCTTGGCAGTCTCTGGTGTGGATCTCCTCTAAGGATCCTCCTAGTCAAGTATCTGCTCACCCCAACAGAGAAAAAACAAAGTTTTCTACAACATGTACTACTCTTTAGAAACTGCTTGCCTCTCAGTGATTTTACACTGTCATTTAAGGACAACTTATAATTTCCAACAAGGTCTATGCAAGTTAAAACAAAGAGGATTATGTAAAAGAGGTTATAAAATGATTTAGAGGTAAAAACTATCAGGAGTAACCTGGTTCTGCGTAAATTAGATAGCTATTTGCAAGGGTCTATAAAGGCACATAGGCTTTTATTTATTTTATTTTATTTTATTTTATTTTGAGACGGAGTCTCGCTCTGTCACCCAGGCTGGGGTGCAGTGGCCGGATCTCAGCTCACTGCAAGTCCCGCCTCCCCGGGTTCACGCCATTCTCCTGCCTCAGCCTCCCGAGTAGCTGGGACTACAGGCGCCCGCCACCTCGCCCAGCTAGTTTTTTGTATTTTTTAGTAGAGACAGGGTTTCACTGTGTTAGCCAGGATGGTCTCGATCTCCTGACCTTGTGATCCGCCCGTCTCGGGCTCCCAAAGTGCTGGGATTACAGGCTTGAGCCACCGCGCCCGGCCGCACATAGGCTTTTAAATAATGTTTCTAATTTAATCAAGCATTAATGTTTAACTTAGAAAACAATACAATATGTAGAACTGTACTGAGATTTTATAGAAATTATTTAAACAGAGTTTTTAAAGAAAGGAAGGGAAAAGGAAAAGGAGAAGTTGAGCTAAAATGAAGCTTCTTTGAAATAAAGATTTTCCATTCTAGTTTCAGAATGACTGATACTGACAGACTAATCACTGATTCTCATTATGGTCAGTCTTTCAGAAATAGAAAGAGAAGTGTGTAATGTCTATATCTATATAGATACCTAGCTATATATAGAGAGAGATATTTATTTGGCTGCGTATAATCTTTTTTAGGCAAACATAGACTTCACAATGTAACAAACCCTGCAATATTTTTGCTCACTCTGGATTTGAATTAGAACTCAAGTTACCTATCAAAGCATATAGAACTCATCCTAGAAAAAGCAGAAAATGTATTTTGGTCAGCAGATATTAGGGAAGGCCTCAAATTACTACAAAAAGAATGAGTAGGAAATGCCTGGACAAGATAAATGTCTGTAGGGAATACAGCAGGCAATCTGCACCAACCAACTGAAGTACTATATGATTAGCAACTACAAATGCAACACAAAATGTTCTAGTCAGAGAAGTACCTCACCATGGCTGGCGCTGGGGGCAGAGTACTTGGCACTGGACTTTCGGATGATGTTCTCGTGGATCTGGGACCACTCACTCTCATTGTTGCACCTATAACAGAAGGACAGGTGTTATAGCACTCAAGTATTTTAAACACCTGGTCTGATGTTCCAATGTGTAACACTTAAGTTCGAAGGGAAAAGGATCCCTCACTTTCCTAAAGAAATGGTGTTATGTTTTACTAAATTAAACAAGGCTCATTTCCTATTAAGCACAAAAGACATACTTGGGCAAAGGATAGAAACTCTAAAATGAATCCCTACAAATATTTAATTGGCAAAATTCCTTCTCTCAGAAGTAACACTATCCCACATGAAACGTTGTTTCTTTTCTAGCACCCATTGCATGCGTGCACACAGACATATAAACAGGTCCCAGAGGAAAGTTCCTGATAAGAGGAAAAACATTTCCTCTCAACAAGTACTACTGTTTAGAAACTGCTTTGGCATTGGTTTTTTACTATCATACAACTGTCATTATGACTGGCCCCAAAGGAAAGCCCTGCTAAGCTATAAGCAATGTTGATACTATTTGCATGAAGCTATGTTTCAACCAGACCAAGTTAAGAAGAAAAGCTTGTGAGAGCAGTGGGCTTGATTTACCATGAAGTCTTCTGTGGTCAGAGAGAAGGAGGACTTAGCAGACAAAGCTGATGCCTAAATGTGTAAGAATAAAGTTCCTTCCTAGGAATAAAGCTGCTTCCTAGGAACCATGGAATAGAGACAAAAGAGGGGAGGAATAACAGTGCATTTCTGTTACATTCCGATGTTTTAGTGTCTTCCTTCTAAAGGTCAATTCCTGGAGAACTGCAACCACATAACCATTTGGAACAAAGTTTAGGAACAGAGACACGAATTCCTTATGCTAGTACAGACACCTTAATAAAACAATTGGAAAAAGATGAGGGTAATCTCTTGAAAATTCCATTTGACACTCAGGGAGTTCCCACAGCCCTGGTTCTACCCCCTCTCCTGTTGGTTAGGAAGGTATGGATCTACCTATCTCAGAAAACAGGACCCATGCAAAAAGGAGAACCCATGGAACTTTCCATGGATTACTCAGATGTGTCCAGTTCAGCATGGCCACTTCCAGGAGGACACCCCAGTAAGAGTTATAGAATGTGCCATCCAATAGTATGAAGCGTATCAGGTCTCTAAATAAAAGGGTTGGAATAGAGGCCACTCAGAGATAAAGCAGGTTAGTTACTAGCTTAACTAACTGCTACCCAGTCAGTGGCTCTTTGGACTCCTTAGCCATACAAATATGCCTCATTTACTCAGAGCTGTTGTGATGAATGGTTAAAGGAGGTTCTCACAGCCCAGGGCTCTGAGAATAACTTTCTGCCTATAGAATTCCTTCCAAACAAGGAAAGAGGGAAGAGTATCCTTTAAAACAATCTCTTGTGATTTAGCAACTTAGCAGGAAATTAAAAGCCTTGAAAATTACCTCCCCTACTGGATGGGGCAATTTCAGTTTTTCTCCAATAAAATACTCACTGGTCCCTTGGTGGTATAATGCAGCTGGAGTTTTGTCAGTCATACCAACAGTGGCAATCTGTATTATTTCACTCACATCTACCCCTCCACCCAACACATATAATTCAGATGCTAGACAACTGACAGCCTGTTCCTGCCATTCCTCTCCCCTTGCATATCCCTTACCTATTAGTGACCTTCACAGCTCTGCCTTCAGCCCATTTCTTTCTTACTCTACAAGCCTTCATGGGCAATCTCAACCATTCCCATAGCTTCAACTACTGCCAAGCTCCAAAGCATTGTCTCCAGCCCAGACTCATCCTAAGCTCCTGATCTACATGGCCAAAAAAATTCATTTCTCCCCAACCTGACTGGACCCAGAGATGCCCTCTCACTGAGAGGAACTCAGTAGTACTATATCCTTCCAGCGTTCACCATATCCTACAGATTTTGCAATAATCAAATCTCACATTTGACCTCTCCTCCCTCTTCATTGTCTTGGTTTCGTCATTATCATCTCTCTTCTGGACCAGTACAATAATCTTCTAACTGGTCTTTTACACATCTTCCTTTCCAGAATGTCAATTTGGTTATATGGCCACCCTTCTTAATGCCCTTCACAGGTTAGAGTTCAAACTTTTCAGCAAGTCATTTAAGGCAGACTCATCAGGGTCCTCTCTTACCTCTCCAGATCTCCTTTACATTGAAAAAGCCTACAAAGACTCTATTAATTGTATTTATTTCCTTTCTTTCCCCCTCTTTTTTTTTTTAAAGGATTCAGTTCAATATTGCTTTTTCTATGAATCCTTTCCAGCTTGCTCTATTATTCTCCATTCTCAACATCCCTACCTTAGACCTGACCACTACCTCTTTTGGGTCTTTGCTGAATTCTGATTTCTAGAAGAATGCCTATTATATTTTAGGGCACCTATTTGTCTACTTCACCCGACTGCAAGTCCTTAGATGATAAGGACTGTGTCTTGCTAATCATCTCCACCATGTAGCAAAACTTATAGCACATAATAAGTGCTTAATATAATATTTGTTGAATAAATAAATGGAATAATTGCCAAGGTCAACTGGTTATTTCTTATAGCTTAAATGTTGCTAATTAAAACTTTGCCATCATTCTGCATCAGAATTACATTACACTAAACGCAGATATTTAGGAAAACATTCTGCATTATGGTCATCTTACGAAATCATTACTATATTTATCTTAAGAGGAAAACAGTAAAAGAGCAGTGAAAACAATCACATTTCCGGGAAAAGTAAAGGAAAAATGGATGGCCATATTTGTGCCTATTTGAATCAAGGAGGATGGGAGCACCAGTGGCTGGAAGTATGCTTTAAAGAAGCTCCTGCTAGCTCCAAAGGAAAGATGGTTTGAAATCAAATGTCATGCAGATTCATTCACAGGCTGCAAAGGGTGAACTCTCGAAATTTTGCAGTCTACTCATGACTGGCCATAAACAAGATTTAGCTTTGCAGAACTGCCAAGTTATTGTTACAAAGGCATCAATTTACCTTCAATTACCAACGCTTCTTTTTATTCTCTTAATACAATACTTGCTTTCAAATACTATATGCTGTTAACAATGAATTCTTTCTTTCTATCTATCTATTGACTGATCTATACAGGGTCTCACTGTCTCCCAGGCCGGAGTGCAGTGGTGTGATCACTGCTCACTGCAGCCTTGACCTCCCCAGGCTCAGGTGATCCTCCTACCTCAGTCTCCAGAGTACCTGGGACCACAGGCACACACAACCATACCCAGCTAATTTTTGTCTTTTTTTTTTTTTTTTTTTTTTTTTTGTAGAGATAAGGTTGTACCATGTTGTCCAGGCTGGTCTCAAACTCCTGCGGCTCAAGCAATCCTCTTGCCTTACTTAGCCTCTAAAAGTGCTAAGATTACAGTCATGAGCCACCACACCTGGGCCAATTGTTCAGATTTTAAAATTATTCTCTTTAGTCCTAACCCTATAAAAGTCTTCATCATTTCATGCCTATCTTACTCTTCCATTCCTTTAGCAGCATCCTCACGTTATATCTGATGTAGTTATTAAAGGTATATTTAGATAAAATTGCTTTCTAAACTCTTAAATCTCACTATGTGGTGACAGATGTACTACATCTTCTTTTTTTCTTTTTTTTTGAGTAGGAGTCTCCCTCTGTTGCCCAGGCTGGAGTGCAATGGCACGATTTCGGATCACTGCAACCTCTGCCTTTCTGGTTCAAGCGATTCTCATGCCTCAGCCTCCTGAGTAGCTGGGATTACAGGCACCCGCTGCCATGCCTGGCTAATTTTTGTATTTTTAGTAGAGACAGGGTTTCACTATGTTGGCCAGGCTGGTCTTGAACCCCTGACGTCAAGTGATCCGCCTGCCTCAGCCTCCCAAAGTGCTAGGATTACAGGCATGAGCCACTGTGCACAGCCTAGATGTGCACCTTCTAAAGCTATTCTTACTCACAATTCTTTAGTTTGAATTAGTATAAAGAGCAAGTGGGTTTTCAAACCCACAGAAATGCACACACAGATTATATTAGACACAGTCTCACTAGCTCCATCCCTCCCGTTCCCTGTCTTTTTTTTTTTTTGTGAAGCTACAAATGACCTGTCAGTGAATGATAAATAATATTACATTCAAAATAAACTTTTGAATGTAATCACTGAGCATCAAGAAAAAATATATTTCTGCAAGCTCATGATGAAAATAAAACCTAAGTCAGCCTTTGTCTCTTGTCTGCTCACTGAATTGAGGGACCCACCCCACTGCTCTGTATCCTCTGCTCTAAGAGGCCCAAGTGGCTCTGTTGCAGTCTCTGTCACTCTTTGATTTGAAGTTAGTGGGAGATCCCTAGGAAGATCTTCAAAGTGTCCAGAGAATTGTCCCTGTATCCCAGAACAAGGAGCTGAAGAGAACAGAGTGAAAAGCACCTGTGGTTAAGCAGCTCTGCAGGTGTACAAGGTGCAGAAGCAGGTTCACCAAGAGGTGGAAAACTTTCCTGAGTCTATTTGCTTCTCCAGCCTCCCCTGACACCTCGTCCCTGAAATGTCTGAGGAGCAAGATATCATTTTCAAACCTAGCCTTTGACAGACTGCTTGCTGTCCTGCAGCCCAGCAGTGCCAGGGCTGAGGCATGACAGAAACTCGAGCTGTCGCTACTGGGACTGGGGAGTATGCTGGAAGCATACCTACAGCCAGAGCTAAGAAGCAAGCAAGGCATGGGGTGTAGCTGCTGGAGATGAGAAGTGAGTGCCACCAGGATGGAGACTGGGATGCAAGTGGCGTAAAATTTGCCACTGGGACTTGATCACCAGTTGGGTGGGGCTCCTGCAGCTGAGGTGGGCTACCCCTGCCAGAGCCAGGGAGCAAGCCCCATTGAGACTAGGGTGTGAGGAATGTGCATTCCCACCCGCTGGCCCAGGCTCTGGTCACCGAGGATGACCCCACCCTCTATTGTGACAGGGTGTTAGCACAGCTGCTAATACCCCTCACCTGAGCACTCCACCTGGGGCCTGCGGAGTGCCCTGTCCATGACGGCTAGTGCTGTTCTCACCATTCGAAGGTCTGAGCACAAGCCTACCTAGTCCAGCTTCATTCTCTGCTGTGTGACAAGAGAACACAGCCTAGGGTCCTGGCAAATACACAACCCAACCACTTCAGGCACCTGAATACTTCTCCTGGGGGCATAAACTCCTGGCTGCTATCACCTCATCTGCACCTACCTGCAAGTGACACCTGAGTTCCTGGAGATTGGGTTACCCAGCCCCTCAGAGCCACCACCAACATCAACACACATCACTCAGGACCCAGAGAGTTGTCCCACTCCTGCTACTGCTATCACTCATGCCATGTAACTGCCCAGGAACCTAAGAATCTATCCACATGTACAACCCACCACTGCCACTACCAGCATCTGAGCAAGCCATGTGGAGGCCCACCAACTGACACAACAATAATTGCCAACATGGCTGCCAGTGTACACTGCCCAGTGACACTATCACTGACCCACCTGCCATCCTAGTCCCCAGCACAACTTCTCCACAGCCTTAACTAATAACTGTACCCTAACCTATCAAGGAAATCACAGATGCCACTAATGCTGTTTACAACCAAAGAAATCATACAGAGATGACACTAATGCACACACCAGAGTCAAAGCCAAAGTACCCTACCCAACCAACACCACAGACACCATAGATCTTTAGGAAAAGGTCTTTCCCTACTAAAGTAAATTCAAAACAGGAAGAAGTGACTGTTACTCCAGATGCATAGATTTCAATGTAATGACACAGGAAACATGAAAAAGCAAGGAAATATGACACTTCCAAAGGAACATAATAAGTCTCCAAAAATAGATCTTAATCAAAGAAATTTTTGAAATCCCACATTAAAGAATTCAAAATTTTGATTTTACAGAAGCTCAGTGAGATACAAGAGAATTCAGAAAAACAATTCAGGATATGAATGAGAAATTTACCAAAGAGACAGTTTTTTTTTTTTTTTTTTTTTTTTTTTTTT
>NW_016803060.1:713864-724391 GCF_001698545.2 Rhinopithecus bieti
ACTTCAGCAAAGTCTCAGGATACAAAATGAATGTGCAAAAATCACAAGCATTCTTATACACCAGTAACAGACAAACAGAGAGCCAAATCATGAATGAACTTCCATTCACAATTGCTTCAAAGAGAATAAAATACCTAGGAATCCAACTTACAAGGGATGTAAAGGACCTCTTCAATGAGAACTACAAACCACTAGTCAGTGAAATAAGAGGACACAAACAAATGGAAGAACATACCATGCTCATGGATAGGAAGAATCAATATCATGAAAATGGCCATACTGCCCAAGGTGATTTATAGATTCAATGCCATCCCCATCAAGCTACCAATGATTTTCTTCACAGAATTGGAAAAAACTGCTTTAAAGTTCGTATGAAACCAAAAAAGAGCCTGCATTGCCAAGACAATCCTAAGTCAAAAGAACAAAGCTGGAGGCATCACACTACCTGACTTCAAACTATACTGCAAGGCTACAGGAACCAAAACAGCATGGTACTGGTACCAAAACAGAGATATAGACCAATGGAACACAACAGAGCCCTCAGAAATAACACCACACATCTACAATCATGTGATCTTAAAAGTTCGACCTTGCTGTCTATTTGTAGCCAAGCCCTTCCCCTATACTTAACAAATGCAACCATAGGTCTGTTCTTCATCACTATAGTTGTGCCTTTTCTAGAATGTCATATAAATGGAATCAAACAAAGTGCAGCCTTTTGAGACTGGCCCCTTTCACTTAGCATAATGCTTTGAGAAATTCATCCATGTTACTGTACGTATCAGTAGTTTTTCTATGCTGAGAAGTATTTAGTTCATTCATTCACCATTTGAAAGACATTTAGACTTTTTAATGATCACCATTATAACTGGTGTGAGATGGTAAATCAAAACTACAATGAGATACCATCTCACACCAGTTAGAATGGTGATCATTAAAACGTCAGGAAACAACAGGTGCTGGAGAGGATGTGGAGAAATAGGAACACTTTTACACTGTTGGTGGGACTGTAAACTAGTTCAACCATTATGGAAGACAGTGTGACAATTCCTCAAGGATCTAGAACTAGAAATACCATTTGACCCAGCCATCCCATTACTGTTTATATACTCAAAGGATTGTAGATCATGCTGCTATATAGACACATGCACACGTATGTTTATGGCGACACTATTCACAATAGCAAAGACTTGCAATCAACCCAAATGTCCATCAGTGACAGACTGGATTAAGAAAATGTAGCACATATGCACCATGGAATACTATGCAGCCATAAAAAAGGATGAGTTCATGTCCTTTGTAGGGACATGGGTGCAGCTGGAAACCATCATTCTCAGCAAACTTTCGCAAGAACAGAAAACCAAACACCACCTGTTCTCACTCATAGGTGGGACTTGAACAATGAGATCACTTGGAAATGGGAAGGGGAACATCACACACCGGGGCCTATTATGGGGAGGCGGTAGTGGGGAGGGATGGCATTGGGAGTTATAACTGATATAAATGACGAGTTGATGGGTGCTGATGAGTTGATGGGTGCAGCACACCAACGTGGCACATGTATACATATGTAACAAACCTGCACATTGTGCACATGTACCCTAGAACTTAAAGTATATTAAAAAAATAAAAAATAAAAATAAAAATTAAAAAAAAGAAATTCTGCAATTAAAGAATTCACTATAGAAACTACAAGTTAAAGTTGAAAGCTTCTGCAGTAGACTAGAATAGGTAGAAGAATCTCAGAACATTAACAGACATCTTTTGCAATAATCCCATCAGACAAAAATAAAGAAAAGGAATAAAAAAGACTAAGCAAAGCCTTTGTGACAATTAAATATTAAAATTATCAATATCCACAAGGTCAAAGAGACAAAGACAGGATTGGAAAATGTATTTAACTAAACAATAAATGAAAACATCTCAAGTCCAGCAAAAGATTTAGACATTTCAGATACAAGAGACTCAGCAATCCCCGGGAAAATAAAATACAATGCAAAAGGTCGTTTCCACAACACATTATAGTTAGACTGCCTAAAATCAAAGATGAAATACAAATCCTAAAAATAGCAAGAGATAATCATCTATTCACATATTCACAGGCCAGAAGAGAATGGGATAATATATTTAAATAACTAAAAGAAAAAAATCTGGCCAAAAGCAGTGGCTCATGCCTGTAATCACAGCACTTTGGGAGGCTGAGGCAGAGGCTTACTTGAGTCCAGGAGTTTTGGAACAGCCTAGGCAGCATGACAAGAACCAATCTTCGACAAAAAAAAAAAAAAAAAAAAAAATTAGCTGGGTGTGGTGAAGTGTGCCTGAAGTCTTAGCAACATGGGAGGCTGAGGCAGGAAGATTGCTTGAGCCTGGGAAGTTGAGGCTGCAGTGAGCTGTATTTACACCAGTGCACTCCCACCTGGGTGACAGAGTGAGACCCTGTCTCAAAAAAAAAGAAAAGAAAAAATCTGACAGCTAAGAATGCTATACACAGCAAAATTATCCTTCATAAGTGAAAGAGAAATAAAATCTTTCCCAGACAAGCAAATGCTAAGGGGATTCATTGCTCCTGGACTGGCCCTACAAAAAAATTCTCATGAGTCCTAAACCTGCAAGTGAAAGGATGACATTTACCAAGATTAAAACACACAAAACGGCCAGGCGCAGTGGCTCATGCCTCTAATCCCAGAACTTAGGGAGGCTGAGGCAGGCAGATCACCTGAGGCCAGGAGTTTGAGACTAGCCTGGCCAACATGGTGAAATCCCATCTCTACTAAAAATACAAAAAAATTAGCTGAGCATGATGGCACGTATCTGCAATCCCAGCTACTCAGGAGGCTGCAGCAGGAGAATCACTTGAACCCAGGAGGTGGAGGCTGCAGTGAGCCAAGATCTCACCACTGCATTCCAGCCTGGGTAACAGAGCAAGACTCTGTCTCAAATAAAGAAAAAAAGAAAAGAAAACACACGAAAGTATAAATCTCTTTGGCAAAGTAATCACATGGAGAAAGAGAAAGAACTCAAATGGTACCACTGCAGAAGTCCAGCAAACCACAACAACCAGTAAAAGAAAAAGGAACCAAACTGTATAAAACAATCAGAAAACAATTAAGAAATGACAGAAACAAAGCACCACATATCAATTATAACGCTGACCATAAATAGATTAAATTTTCCACTTTACAGATACAAAATGGCTGAATGGATTTTTAAAAATCCACAATTCAACTACACGCTGTTTACAAGAAACTCAGGCCAGGTGTAGTGGCTCATGCCTGTAATCCCAGCACTTTGGGAGGCCAAGGCAGGTGGATCATGAGGTCAAGAGATGGAGACCATCCTGGCCAACAAGATGAAACCCCGTCTCTACTAAAAACACAAAAAATTTAGCTGGGCATGGTGGTGTGTGCCTGTAGTCCCAGCTACTTGGGAGGCTGAGGCAGGAGAATCACTTGAACTCGGGAGGCAGAGGTTGCAGTGAACTGAGATTGCAACACTGCACTCCAGCCTGGGCAACAGAGCGACACTCTGTCTCAAAACAAAACAAAACAAAACAAAACAAAAAAAGAAACTCACCTTAGCAGTAAAGACACATACAGACTGAAAATAGAGAAATGAAAACAAGATATTCCCTGCAAATGGAAATCAAAAGCGAGCAGGAATAGCTATAAGAGAAAACAGACTTTAAGTCAAGAACAGTAAAAAGAAACAAAGAAGGTCATTATATAAAGATAAAGGGACCAATCCAGCAAGATGATAAAAAAATTCTAATAAAAAATTCTAAATATATATGTAACCAACATTGGAACACCTGAATTCATAAAGAAAATGTCATTAAAGCTAAAAAGAGAGAGATAAACTGCAAAACAATAATAGTGGGGGACTTTAACATTCCACTCTCAGCATTCCACAGATAATCTAGACAAAAAAATCAACAAAGAAACATTGGATTTAAGTTGCACTTTAGACCAAATGGAGCTAACTGACATTTCAGAACACTCTAGCCAACAACTGCAGAATATATATTCTTTTCATCAGCACAAAGAACATTCTCCAGGAAAGATCAAATGTTAGGTCACAAAACAAGCCTCAACTCATTTAAAAAAATCGAAATCATATCAAGTATCTTCCCAAACCACAAGGGAATAAAACTAGAAATCAAAGCCAAGAGGAACTTTAGGAACTATATAAATACATGGAAATTAAACAACATACTCCTGAATGACCACTGGGTCAACAAAGACATTAAGATGGAAATAAAAAAAATCTCAGAATAAGCGAAAACTGGAATACAACATACCAAAACCTGTAGGACACAGTAAAAGCAGTGCTACGAGGGAATTTTATAGTAATAAATGCCTACGTAAAATAGTTGACAGATTACAAATTAACAATCTAACAACATATCTCAAGGAACTAAAAAAAAAAGAATAATGAACCAAACCCAAAACTAGCAGAAGAAAAGAGCAAAATGAAATAGAGACTGAAGAAAAACAAAACAAAGGATCAACAAAATGAAAAGCTGATTATTCAGAAACATAAACAAAACTGATAAACTGCTAGCTAGACTAACCAAGAAAAAAAAAAAAAAAAAAAAAGAGAGAAGCCCCAAATAAACAAAATTACAAGAAACAAAGAAGACATTACAACTGATACTACAGAAATGCAAAGAATCATTAGAGACTATTATAAACAACTATATGCTGACAAACTGAAACACTTAGAGAAAATAAATAAACTCCTGGAAACATACAACCTACCAAGATTGAATTGGAAAGAAAGAAAAACCCTCAACAGACCAATAATGCATAGCAAGATTGGATCAGTAATTAAAAAGTCTCCTGAGAAAGAAAAGTCCAGAACCAGATGGATACACAGCCAAATTCTACCAAATGTATAAAGAACTAAATACCAATTCTCTTGAGACTACTCCAAAGACTGAAAAGGACAGAATTCTCTCTAACTCATCCTACAAGATTATCAATACTCTGATACCAAAACCAGGCAAGAATGCAACAACAACAAAAACTACATGCCAATATCCCTGGTAAACACAGATGCTAACATCCTAAACAAAATACTAGCAAACCCAATCTAAGAGCCAATCAAAAAGTTAATACATTATGATCAAGTGGCATTTATACCAGGGATTCAAAATGGTTCAACATAAGTAAATCAATAAACATGATACATCAAGTAAACAGAATAAAGGACAAAAATCATATGATTATCTCAACAAATGCAGAAAAAAACATTGATAAAATTCAACATCCCTTCATGATAAAAACTCTCACAAAACTAGGCATAGACAGAGCATATCTGAAAAAAATAAAGGCCACATACAACAAACCCATAACTACCATCACACTGAATACGGAAAAATCTGAAAGCCTATCCTCTGAGAACTGGAACAAGACAAAGTTGTCCACCTTCACCATCCCTATTCAATATTGTACTGAAAGTCCTAGCAAGAGCAATCAGGCAAGAGAAAAAAACTAACAGTCATCCAAGTTGGATGATTTAGCCTGAGTTAGCTAGAAGACTTCCGTGAAGTCCCCTATGATGGAGAATCAGGAATGGCTTCCCTTGGTCCAAGCTGAAGCCTGGGAATGACCACAAGGCTGCACATCTGACTACTGCACTTGTAGCTACTGCACACTTCCCATTTGCCCCCTGGTTCTGACCAAGAGAATTCATCCCCACTCAAGATTATATCACAAATTTCAGTTGGGAGCTTCTCTCAACCTGTGACTGCTGCCTGAGTTAGCTAGCAGACTTCCATGAAGTCTCCTGTGATGTAGAATGAGGAACGGTTTCCCTTGGTCCAAGCTGAAGACTGGGAATGCTCACAAAGTTCTTTCCCTGCTGCTCCTACTTTTATATTCTTCACCACTTCCTAAATAGTTCCAGTGCTGGGTGGGGTTAAGGCCTTCCTCTGTGGGCTGAATTGTGAGGCACTGGCATCTGTGTTTATCAGGGATATTGACCTGTTAGTTTTCTTTTTCTCTTGTGGAGTTATTGCCTGGTTTTGCTATCAGGGTGGTGATGATCTTGTAGGATGAGTTAGAGAGAGTTCTGTCCTCTTCAATTTTTTTTTTTTTTTGGAACAAGCAGAAGAATGCACCTGGACCCCTATTTCTCACCATATACCAAAAAAATCAACTCATTATGGATTAAAGACTTAAACATAAGACCTGAAACTATAAACATAATAGAAGTTTGAAAACCTAGGGAAAATGCTGCTGGACATTGGTCTACGCAAAAAGTTTATGACTAAGATCTCAAAAGCATAGGCAACAGAAACAAAAATAGGCAACTGGTAGTATATTAAACTAAAAAGCTTCCGCACAACAATAGGAGATGTTGTATAAGTAGTTTGGAAACACTTTTCCCTTTCAACAAATTGTCTGTTTACTCTAGCAAACCAGAAGCAAACCTGAGTAAACAGACAACCTGTTGAATGGGAAAAATATTTCCAAACTACTTGTACAACAAGGGACTAATTTTCCAAACTACTTATACAACAAGGGACTAATATTCAGAGTATACAAGGAACTGAAAAAACTCAGCAGGAAAATAAACTAATAATCCCATAAAAGTGGGCAAAGAGTTTTGTGTTTTCCTCCCAAGATGGAGACTGGAGGTAGTGTCAGCATGTCTCTTCCACTTGGAAAGACAATAGCGTGTAGAGATTCACCCTGAACTTTTTTTTCCAAGAAGCAACACAAGAACTGAACAGGAAAGCTTAAAGAAACCACAGACCTTTGAAAGAAGTGGCAAGCTACACATTATAACATGAAGCAGGTATAACTGACACCAAATCCCCTGAGTGTGAGGGGGAGACACTGCCTCCAGGATATACACCACCACTGGGAACCTGGCAATTCAACCACAGGGAAAGGCCTTAATCCTATCCAGCACTGGAACTGGTTTAGGGGGTGGTGAAGAATATAAAAGTAGGAGCAGCAGGGAAAGAGCCTTGTGAGCATTCCCAGTCTCTAGCTTGGACCAAGCGAAGTCATTCCTCATTCTACATCACAGGGGACCTCACCGAAGTCTGCTAGCTAACTCAGGCAGTAGTCTCAGGTTAACGGAAGCTCCCAACTGAAATTTGTGATATAATCTTGAGTGGGGATAAAATCCCTTGCCCAAAACCAGGGGACAAGTGGGAAGTGTGCTGTAGCTAGGAGTGCAGGAGCCAGGTGCTCCAGTTTTGTGGGAGTGGACTGGGAGGGGTATAGCGTGAAAGCCCCAATTGCTGTCTCCATGGGGAAGATTTATAGCCTGGGGCAGTTTCGAGTTCTGAGTGTAGACAGCCTGGAACTTAGCTAGCTGCTGCTAATGGATCACTGCAGGTGTGAAACCTGCCTTGCCAACTGTGTAAGAGCTGGGTGGGGCTTACACTCATCTACCAATTTCCATTCCCTCTGCAATCTCTTCTGTGCAGCAGAGGCAGCCACCTTCCTCCATGGAACATTACCTCAGTGTCCAGTAAACCACCTGCAGAGGCAGTAATCTCCACAGAGATCTCTGTGATCTCGAGAGAGGCCAGTGCTTGCCCTGCAAGTGGAGAGCCAGGGTGTGGACCTACCTGACCCAGCTCCCATCTGGCTTTGTCCCTCCACCCACCCTGGTAGCATAACACAAAGAACAGAAACTTTTGGGAGCTCTCTAGCCCCACCCCTCACTTGAGAAACCAGAACACCTCTCCTGGGTAACATAAGGCAAGCACAAATCCCACTGCTACTAAAGCAGGTGGTGCTCTTTTCCTAGTGCTGTCTCCTAGGAAGAAGGCCAAATGACACAGTTCATTGCAGCACCTGCAGATAGAATAACACTGTGTCCGGAAAGGAGAAAACTTGTATGTTACCTCAGGTATTACCATTGCCTGCACCACCCTAGCTAACCAGGAGGTCCTGAGTCTGTCCCGGTGACCAGTTCATTACTACTACAACTGGCATCTGAGAAAGTCAACACACTAAGGCTATTTATAACCAAGGAATCTCACAGAGTTTACATCACTCCTCTGCCATGCCTATCAGAGCTGGTGCTGATAGCTGCTGGTGGGAGACCTGAGGACAGGTCATATCACTGGATCTCTTGCATAGGATCACCAGCACCAGTCTGCAGTATGGCAGCCAGACTGGGCAGCTAGACCCAGAGAGCAGCACCATTCACAGCAATCTGGCTCTAAGTGACTCCTACCCCTAAGGAAAGGGGGAGTACATCACATCAAGGGAACACCCTGTGGGACAAAAGAATCCAGATGGCAGGCCTTTCCAATGGTGGGAAGTTTCCTTCAGCAGAGGCAGAGCTGAAGTGCTGGGCTTAGTGGGGAAAGTCTGTGGCTGTACCCCACCAGTCAGAAAGCCCTTGCACTTGTGAAGGTTCCTGAGAGGGATACATCTTTTCCCTCTCATAACCACTGCAGACAGAGCTGAGGCTTCTCCCATGGGAATTCAGTATGGGAACACCTATTGAAAGCCTTTCAGGAATGTGGTGAAAAGGGAATGCTTATACACTGCTGGTGGGATTAGTACAACTTCTATGGAAAACAGTATGGGGATTTCTTAAAGAACTAAAAGTAGATATACCATTTCATCAAGCAATTCCACAACTGGTTATTTATCCAGAGGAAAAGAAGTCAACATACCAAAAAGACACTTGCATATGTAAGTTTATTGCAGTACAATTAACAACTACAAAGATATGGAACCAACCTAAGTGCCCATAAACCAATGAGTGGGTAAAGAAAATGTGGTATATATACACCATGGAATACTACTTGGCTAAAAAAGAAATGAAATAATGCCTTTTGCAGAAACTTGGATGGAGCTAAAGCCCTTATTGTAAGTGAAATAACCCAGGAATGAGAAACCAAATATTGTTATGTTCTTACTTGTAAGTGGGACTTAAGCTATGGTATGCAAAGGCATAAGGAATGATATAATGAACTTTAGAGATTCAGAAAGGGGAGGGTGAGAGAGAGATGAGGAATATAAATCTACATATTGGATACAATGTACACTACTCACGTGATGGCTGCACAAAAATCTGACTTCACC
Source organism: Rhinopithecus bieti (assembly GCF_001698545.2). Lineage (NCBI taxonomy): Eukaryota > Metazoa > Chordata > Mammalia > Primates > Cercopithecidae > Rhinopithecus > Rhinopithecus bieti. Next base: position 722,927 of record NW_016803060.1, read on the forward strand.
ACTATATAATTCATCCATGTAACCCAAAACCACCTGTACCCCAAAAGCTACTGAAGTAAAAAAATAATAGCGGGCAAAGAATCTGAACAGAATTTCTCAAAAGAAGACATACGAATGTCCAACAGATGAATGTAAAAATGTTCAACACCCCGAATCATCAGATAAATGTAAATCAAAACCACAATGAGCTATCATCTTATCCCAGTCAGAAAAAGAAAAAAATAACAGATGTTTGCATGGATGCAAAGAAAAGGGAACTCTTTTTTTTTTTTTAAATTATACTGTATGTTCTAGGGTACATGTGCACAACGTGCAGGTGTGTTAAATATGTATACATCTGACATGTTGGTGTGCTGCACCCATTAACTCATCATTTACATTAGGTATATCTCCTAATGCTATCCCTCCTCCCTGCCCCCACCACACAACACGCCCCGGTGTGTGATGTTCCCCTTCCTGTGTCCAAGTGTGCTCATTGTTCAATTCCCAGCTACGAGTGAGAACATGTGGTGTTTGGTTGTCTGTTCTTGCTACAGTTTGCTGAGAATGATGGTTCCCAGCTGCATCCATGACCCTACAAAGGACATGAACTCATCTTTTTTTATGGCTACATAGTATTCCATGGTGTATATGTGCCACATTTTCTTAATCCAGTCTGTCATTGATGGACATCTGGGTTGGTTCCAAGTTTTGCTATTGTGAATAGTGCCGCCATAAACATATGTGCTCATGTGTCTTTAGAGCAGTATGATTTATAATCCTTTGGGTATATAGCCAGTAATGGGATGGCTGGGTCAAATGGTATTTCTAGTTCTAGACCCTTGAGGAATCACTACACTGTCTTCAACAATGGTTGAACTAGTTTACAGTCCCACCAACCGTGTAAAAGTGTTCCTATGTCTCCACATCCTCTCCAGCACCTGTTGTTTCCTGACTTTTTAATGATCACCATTCTAACTGGTGTGAGATGGTATCTCATTATGGTTTTGATTTGCATTTCTCTGATGACCAGTGATGATGAGCATTTTTTCATGTGTCTGTTGGCTATATAAATGTCTTCTTTTGAGAAGAGTCTGCTCATATCCTTTGCCCACTTTTTGATGGGGTTGTTTTTTTTCTTGCAAATTTGTTTGAGTTCTTTGCAGGTTCTGGATATTAGCCCTTTGTCAGATGAGTAGATTGCAAAAATTTTCTCCCATTCTGTAGGTTGCCTGTTCACTCTGATGGTAGTTTCTTTTGCTGTGCAGAAGCTCTTTAGTTGAATTAGATCCCATTTGTCAATTTTGGCTTTTGTTGCCACTGCTTTTGGTGTTTTAGTCATGGAGTCCTTACCCATACCTATGTCCTGAATGGTATTACCTAGGTTTTCTTCTAGGGTTTTTATGATTTTAGGTCTAACATTTAAGTCTCTAATCCATCTTGAATTAATTTTTGTATGAGGTGCAAGGAAGGGATCCAGTTTCAG
>NW_016803060.1:727998-739184 GCF_001698545.2 Rhinopithecus bieti
TGTGTTACGGTTTCCCTTGGCTAGGAAAGGGAATTCCCTTCCCCCTTGCACTTCCTGGGTGAGGTGATGCCTCGCCCTGCTTCAACTCTCACTCAGTGGGCTGCACCCACTGTCCTGCACCCACTGTCTGACACACCCCCGTGAGATGAACCCAGTACCTCAGTTGGAAATGCAGAAATCACCCATCTTCTGTGTCGCTCATGCTGGGAGCTGGAGGCTGGAGTTGTTCCTATTCAGCCATCTTGGAACCCTCCAAAAAGGAAACTCTTATACACTGTTGGTGGGAATGTAAACTAGTACAGCCAGTATGGAAAACAGTATGGAGAGTTCTTAAAAAAAACTAAAAACAGAATTACCATTTGATCTAGCAATCCCACTACTGACTGTCTACCCAAGGAAAAAAAAATCAATATATCAAAGGGATATCTGAACTCACAGGTTTATTGCAGCACTACTCACAATAGTGAAGACATGGAATCAATCTAAGTGTTCAATGGACGAATAGACAAGAAAATGTGATACACACAGCCACCCCCCCCCACAAAATACTATTCAGCTTAAAAAGAATCAAATCATGTTACCTTTAATAACATGGATAGAACCAGAGGTCATTTTTTTAAATGAAATGAGGCATGAATAGACACTCTCAGTTACAAGTGGGAACTAAAAAATTTGATCACGTGCACATAGAGAATGGAAAGATAAATAACAGAAGCTGGGAAGAGCAAGTAGCGGGAAGGAAACTGATGAAGACAACTGGGTTAAAGGATACAAACACACAGTAAGGAGGATAAAATTCAATGTTTCAAAGTTGAGTAGGTTCACTATACTTACCAAAATGTATTGTACTTGCATGGTGGACACCCTAAATACCCTGATTTGACCACTATGAATTATATACACATAACGAAATTCCTCATATACCTCACACATTTGTAGAAAATAAAACCTATATCATTTTTAAAAACAATCACTATGTTTAACCTATGCTGTCTTCAGTGAAACCTATTTAAATAAGTAATACGTTTTAGCGTTACAATGTTTAGCATATTTAACAAACTTCATTTTCTCTTAGAATAACATTAATTCTCTGCTTTCTACTTGGTACTAATGTGCCTCCAAGATATGAGGGCATCTCAAGAAGAAATTTTTAAAAATGAAAATATTTTAAAATACAAATGAGAAAAAAGGAGCACAAAAGACTATGTTGAGCATTTCTCTAGGGAACAGATAAAGGAAGGCTCTATTGTTCATCCTGAGTCTAGCTCTTTCCTCTAACAGCTTATAAGTCACTAATGCCACTCTGCCCTCCTTCACTACCACAATCATATTACACGAAGGCACATCTTGAGAAATTATTCTGTACTATAGTCACTGTATTGGTTTGTTTTCACACTGCTGATAAAGACATACCCCAAACTGGGCAATCTACAATAGAAAGAGGTTTAATTGGACTCACAGTTCCATGTGGGTGGGGAGGCCTCACAATCACGGTGGAAGGCAAGGAGGAGCAAGTCACATTTTACAAGTATGGCAGCAGGGAAAAAAAAAAAAAAAAAGCTTGTGCAAAGAAACTCTAGTTTTTTAAAACTATCAGATCTCAAGAGACCCATTCATGAGAACAGCACAAGAAAGACCTGCCCCTATAATTCAATCATCTCCCACTGGGTTTCTCCCATAATATGTGGGAATTATGAGAGCTACAAGATGAGATTTGGGTGGGCCAAACCATATCATTCTACCCCTGGCTCCTCCAAAATCTCGTATCTTCACATTTCAAAACCAACCATGCCATCCCAACAGTCCCCCAAAGTCTCAACTCATTTCAGGATTAACTCAAAAGTCTACAGTCCAAAGTGCATCTGTGCCAAAGCAAGTCCCTTCCACCTATGAGTCTGTAAAATCACAAGCAAGTTAGTTAATTCCTAGATATAATGGGGGTACAGGAATTGGGCAAATACAGCCATTCCAAATAGGAGACTTTGGCCAAAACAAAGGGGCTACAGGCCCCATGCAAGTCTGAAATCCAGCGAGGACATCAAATCTTACAGCTCCAAAATGATCTCCTTTGACTTCATGTCTCACATCCAGGTCATGCTGATGCAAGGGGTAGGTTCCCATAGTCTTGGGCAGCTCCACCCCTGTGGCTTTGCAGGGTATAGCCCCTCTCCTGGCTGCTTTCACAGGCTGGCGTTGAGCATCTGTGGCTTTTCCAGGTGCAGGGTGTAAGCTGTCTGTGGATCTACCATTCTGGGGTCTGGAGGATGGTGGTCCTCTTCTCACAGATCCACTAGGCAGTGCCCCAGTAGGGACTCTGTGTGGGGGTTCCAAACCCACATTTCCATTCTGCACTGCCCTAGCAGAGGTTCTCCATGACAGCCCTGCTCCTGAAGCAAACTTCTGGCTGGACATCCAGGCATGTCCATACATCCTCTGAAATCTAGGTGGAGGCTCCCAAATTCCAATTCTTGACTTCTGTGCATTGGCAGGCTCAACACCATGTGGAAGCTGCCAAGGTTTGAGGCTTGCATCCTTTGAAGCCACAGCCCAAGCTCTTCACTGGCCCCTTTCAGCCACAGCTGGAGCAGCTGAGATGCAGGGCACCAAGTCCCTAGGCTGCACACTGCACGGGGACCCTGGACCTGACCCACGAAACCACTTTTTCCTCCTAGGCCTCCGGGCCTGTGATGGGAGGGGCTGCCATGAAGACCTCTGACATGCCCTGGAGACATTTTCCCCATTGTCTTGGGGATTAACATCTGGCTCCTCATTACTTACGCAAATGTATGCAGCCAGCTTGAATTTCTCCTCAGAGAATGGGATTTTCTTTTCTTTTGCATTGTTAGACTGCAAATTTTCCAAGCTTTTGTGCTATGCTTCCATTATAAAACTGAATGCCTTTAACAGCACCCAAGTCACCTCTTGAATGCTTTGCTGCTTAGAAATTTCCTCCACCAGATACCCTAAATTATCTCTCTCAAGTTCAGTGTTCCACACATCTCTACGACAGGGGCAAAATGCTGCTGGTCTCTTTGCTAAAACATAACAAGAGTCACCTTTGCTCCAGTTACCAAAAAGTTCCTCATTTCCATCTGATAGCAACTCAGCCTGGACCTTATTGCCCATATCACTATCAGCATTTTGAGCAAAGCCCGATTCAACAAGTCTACAGGAAGTTTCAAACTCTCCCACATTTTCCTATCTTCTTCTGAGCCCTCCAAACTGTTTCTCTGCCTGTTACCCAGTTCCAAAGTTGCTTCCACATTTTTAGGTATCTTTTCAGCAGTGCCCCACTCTACTGGTACCACCTCAGTCTCATCATATCATATCAAGGGTACATACTGCAGCATGACTTATGCCTGCTGATGTTATCCCTGATCATCTGGTTGAAGTAGTGCTTGTCAGGTTTCTTTACTGTAGTTTCCCTCTGCTCTCTTTCCACACTGTTCTCTTTAGAAAGCATTCAGTATGTACATCTCACACTTAAGGAGTGGGGAATTATGCTCCATCTCCTTGATGGTTGAGTATCTATATACATACATTACTTGAAATTCTTCTACATAGCAGATTTGTTTCTTCTCCCTCAGTTATTTATTCCATCATATTTATTCAAGTATTGACCCATGGATATTTATCTTATACTTTGGGTTAAAATTCAGTATCTTTTTTTTTTGTTCCAATTTTGGCCATTGGAAGTTCTTTCAGTTGGCTTCAATGTTCCTTTGATATACTCCCACCACTGTAGATCTTCTAAAATTTAAAAAAATTTTTGAGCACGTCTTTGCTTTCTGACACTTTCTGCTCTAGGATCATTTTGTATATTACCTACTCTAGTCCTAGACTGAGCCATTTATCTAAAGAGCCCTGGGTTTTTTTCTTTTCTTTCTTTCTTTTTTTTTTCTGGAGGTAGAGTTTTGCTCTTGTTGCCCAGGCTGGAATGCAATGGCACGATCTTGGCTCACTGCAATTTTTGCCTCTCAGGTTCAAGCAATTCTCCTGTCTCAGCTTCCCAAGTAGCTGGGATTACAGGCACCTGCCACCATGGCCAGCTAATTTTTGTATTTTTAGTAGAGACGGGGTTTTGCCACGTTGGCCAGGCTGGTCTTGAACTCCTGACCTCAGGTTATCTGCCCACCTTGGCCTCCCAAAGTGCTGGAATTACAGGCGTGAGACACCACTCCTGATCTGTATTTTTTTGTTTGTTTGAAAATGATATTAGAAACCAAGGTCTAGGCTCTAGGTATGGTCATTGCAATTGGAGTGTTGTTTCCTGTAGGCCCTCTCAACTGACAAAGTGAGGAAATATTTATGTGTATACTAATGTATGTATGTAAATATATTTAAAATCTTTTAATATGTAACTGTATATACCTATATTAAGCTAGACATGAGTTTATACAATGTCTCCAACCCTATCCCATTGCTGTGTGAAACATTTCAATCTATAGCCCCTGCTTATGTATAATCTCCTACTCTAAGAATGAGTAGGAGTCTGGCATAAACTGCTCCTTCATGTTTATTCTTGTGAAACTTTATTTTTACTTCTATTTTATCATGTATTTATCATGTATTATAATTAATTTATGTTTGGTTTTCCCAATGAGACCGTTAACTCCTTGAAGGTTTGGATGATGTCTTTAATTACAGAATATTAGAGGTAAAAGGAATTTTAGAAATCTAGAGGAGAAAAGGATACATACCATTTAGACCCTATAGGGATCTGAGTCTCAGCTCCCTGATGTACAGACCAAAGTCCCTCCTACTATTCCTCTTCCTCTCCCTCTTCCCGTCCCACCTGGCAACCATTTCAAGATAGCTCTTCTTCTCACTCTTGATGAGAATGAGGAAAAATGCCACTGGTATCTCACCATTCTTTCACACTTTAATACACCCAGAAACCAAAGAATGGGTTAGTATATATCTAATTTTACAATGCTAGGCACATGCAATCAACCATGAATAAGTAAATAAAATGTTTGTATTTTCACAAAGCAGATTTGATTTCCTCAAGTATTTAATTTCATATCAGAGGACAATGCTTAATCAATGTCTAATCAATACTCAAAGTAGAAATGAACTACTTTAATTCATTTTATTTCAAGTATACAAAGGGCCACACAGGAAGTGGCAGATGGAGAAATTCTGGGAATTAGGGTTCATGCCTTAAAGGAGATAGCCAGACTTAAGTTAGTCAGATGTTAACGAGGAACCCAGGTGCATACATTTGTCGGTGAGCCAGGATTAGAACAAAAACTGTACTCAGAGAGGAAATAGCAACAGGCTGTTTGCTGACCAAGTTCTCACTGAAGTTACACCACCAATTGGGCAGAAGTTAAAAGCATGAGTTACAGAGCTGGAGAAACAATTCTGCCTCTGTCTATAAAAGCTTTTCTGGAACTGACTGAAGAATCACATAACCCTTTGAAAATTTTAGAGAGTATCTGATAGCAGGAGAAACATCACAATCTTCACTATGGCTTAACATCCAGGGCAATAAAGATCAAAACCTCTCATTCTCATTACACCATTTGGAGAAGTCTCCACTTCTCAGTTGGTTTAAAAGCCAAATATATTATAATAATCAATAAGAAAAACTTTAAGGTGAAATATGAAGGTTTCAAAGAATACTACTTCCTCCAAGTACCTCTTTCTCTATTAGCAAGAAAACAGGCAGCTGGAGGCAGAGAAAGACTAGTGGCTTCTTATGGGGAACCTGAACAGGAGGTCCTCTCTGGAAAGCAAGGAATAAATACACTAAATAGTACCTCCAGGATGGAAACCGCCAGGGAAAAAGTCTAATACCTTAGAGCAATGTGGCAAAAACCACAATTACTTTTGCACCAACCTAATAGTAGCAACTGGCCCTTCCTAATTGACCAGGTACCATACCAAGGGCTTTATCTATATTGACTCATTTGATCTTCACTGCAACCCAACAGGACAGACATCGTTAAAGATGAGAAAACTGAGGGATAGACAAATTAAAACCCTTGCCCAAGGTCATACAACCTATATAGTGGAGCCAAGATTCAAACATAGGCAGTTTAGCTCTGGAATCTGTACCTTTAACTACGCTAGCTCTATTGGGAAGGCACCTACCTCTCTGTGACTATTAAGTAAAAGCAAATCCACCCTTATCCCAGAGCAGGGAGTTAAAAAAACAGACTTTGCTTTGTATACTCTTTCTACAAAATTATTTTTTTAACAACAGTGAATGGATATAAAAGATAATTTATAAAATGTATAAGAAGTACTGTCCTCAGACCAGCAGAACTGGCATCAACAGTGAACTTGTTAGAAATGGAAATTCTTGCACCCCATCCCAATCTACTACATTAGACACCCCACGGGGTGCCATTCAGTACTGTGTTTTAACAAGCCCTCCACTGATAAAATACTGGTATCATTAACACCTGTGTACTCACTGCTCTTGTTAGAAAATAAACATTCTAACACCTCTGAAGTTCCTCCTCAATCCCGTACCCTTCTCTCTCAGGAACTCCTCAGAGGTAATCACTATCCTGAACTTTGTGGTTATCATTTGTTTTTCCTCCATCACTTTCTGTTTTGAATCTATAACAAATATACTGTTTATATGTTATTAAATAGGCTATTATGCCTTTCTGAATAAGGTTCTTACAGCAGTTAACAGGAAACGTATTAAAAATCACATTGATTTATAAAAATTTAAACTATTTCTTATTTTACAACTTGTACATGTTTACTTTAATAGTCGATTAAAATAAAGACAAATAGCCTGTATGTGAATATAGTAATTATAGCAATTTAGCAGAAACATTTATTTTTACTCCTCCTTCCATGTTTCTGTAACACTGAGGGCCTCTCTGCCCATTCACTCACCTTACTGGGAGAAGTAGTAAATTCTCTTGTTAGTGCATCTAGAACGACATGTGTATGAATATCTCAGTTCTGCCTCTTCCCTCCTTTGGACTAACCTCCTTGCAGAGAGCACACAATCTCTCCACCACAAGGCTCCACATTGACAGTGATTTTAAAGTTCTTTCTAATTAAGTGTTCATGTTAATCACACGTTGTAATGGGTTGAATCGTGGCCCCCACAAAGATATGTCCTTATTTTAATCCCCAGAACCTGTGAATGTTACCTTATTTGGAAAAAGGGTCTTTGCAGATGTAATTAAATTAAGGATTTTGAAATAAGGACATTATCCTGGATTATCTGGGTGGGCCCTAAATCCAATGACAAATATTCTTATAGGACAAAGACAGAGGGAGATTTAAGACAAACAGAAGAGAAGACAATAATGTGAAAAAGCAGCAGACAGGAGTGATGTGGTCCCATTCAGGCATGTTGACAGCCAGAAGTTGGAAGAGGCAAACAATATGTTCTCCCCTACAACCTCAAGCGCGAGTACAATTGTGCTGACATCTTGATTTCAGACTTCTAGCTTCCAAAACTGTGAGAATGAATTTCTGTTGTTTTAAGCCACCAAATTTGTGATAATTTGCTATAGAAGCCACAGAAAACTAACACACAAGTCCACGTGGCTCATAAATCTAAACCATGATCTCAAATTCAAGTTTGTTGCTAACAAAGGTGGCACTTGTGGTTTGCTTTTTTTTTGATACAGGGTCTTGAACTGTCACCCAGGCTGGAGTACAGTGGCATGATCTCAGCTCACCGCAACCTCTGCCTCCTGGGTTCAAGTGATTCTCCTGCCTCAGCCTTGCAAGTAGCTGGGATTACAGGTGCCGGTCACCACGCCTGGCTAATGTTTGTATTTTTAGTAGAGATGGGGTTTTGCCATGCTAGCCAGGCTGGTCTTGAACTCCTGACCTCAAATGATCCACCCGTCTCGGCCTCCCAAAGTGCTGGGATTACAGGCATGAGACACCACGCCCGCTGGCACTTGTTTTTTCTTGAGACAAGGTCTCGTTCTATTGCCCAAGCTGAGTGCAGTGCCATAATCATGGCTCACTGCAGCCTTGAACTCCCAGGCTCAAGCAATCCGCTGACCTCAGCCTCCAAAAGAGCTAGGACTACAGGCATGCACCACTACGCCCGGCTAATTTTTTATTTTGTAGAGATGGGGATCTCACTATGTTGCCCAGGCTGGTCCTGAACTCCTGGACTTAAGTAATCCTCCTGTCCCCTTGGCTTCCCAAAGTGCTGGTATTACAGGCAAAGGTGGCACTTTTGTCCACACTACTTACTACTTACATTAGATATTTATATTTATGCTGTTCTACATTGTATGTCTATTTTTATCTATACCTGCTTTACATCTATGTTTTGATTTGTTTTGATCTCAGCCAGGGAGATCTATGATATCCATTAGGCAATGAATAACATTCTTAGTTTTCTTGAAATTGTTAAATAATTGAGAATGAGGGCAAATGGCAATGAATAACATAGTTTACTAACTTGAAATTGTTAAATAATTGAAAATGAAGGTTGATCTGTGTCAAATACTTTTTTGATATCAGGATGACTATGGTATTCCACCTTTGGATGACTGGTATGATGCAATGTACAATAATTGCACTGGGATGAGAGAGTAAAGGCTGTGCAATTTCTGCCTTATGAAAATTATAGAAGTTTTTTCTACGAACAATTTTTGTAAATGTTCCACAAGCAATGGAAAAGATGTGTTCTGTTTGTTGGACAAAAAAATGTGTTTACAGCTGGGAGGACAATATGGCCTGGAATACTCTACACCTGTTGTCCTGACATCAATACCACTCCCTTTGACTATCACAGTGTTCTGGTTTAGACTAAGTTATGCTCACCCTACTTAAAGGTAAGAGAGAAAGTGGTTAAAAGCATGGTCTATTAACCAGGTTGCTTAGGCACATTCCTCCCCACTCTGTACCTTGTTTCCTCATCTGTAAAAGAGAAAAAATAACAGCCCATGGTGAGTGCTCAATGATGCCTTTATTATCTGTTACATCAACTTTATCCAAATTCTCTCTGTACTTATTTCTGTGTTCGTATCTGTCAAGAAGCAAGTGAAAATATCTTTTTACTATACTTTCGTCTTTGCTTTTTATTTCTAATAAATTGACCAGAACTTTGAGTTAACATTATTATATGCTTTAAGGTCATGACAATTAGATTTTCACTATAAATTCCACCATGGACTGGAATGACTCTTCTATCCCTGTGAAGAAAAAAATGGGCTTTCTGGAACAGTAAGAGCTGGAGGCAGACTCTTCAAAGGTCCCCCAGTTCTGGCTCTACTTTCTCTTCCTAAGAAGGTGGGTATGTTAAGGCTGAATTTGGTCAGTGTTCCTTTAAACAGAAGTGCATGAATGGTCAGGAAAATTCCTCCAGAATGGGGGTGTGAATGCTGAATTTAATGGGTAGCAAAGAGCAACCCTCTACTTTGCAGAGATCAGGCAATCAGGGGCTGGTCCTGCTAGGGATTCTGGGGCTGAAGGAGTGGTGATGTCACATGCCATGCTTGTGCCAACCCTGAAAGGCCACTTTTGCTTGCCATGAGATCATGTGTTCTTGCATGATAAAATAAGAAACTGAATTTAACCTTACAGTGGGCATATGTTCTCTTTCCATCAAACCCTGATACTCCTGACATGACACATCCATTTCGTATCTTTCACCTTATACTTTATTTTTATCACTAATATTGTGACATTTGTTTTCATTCTGTTTGTATTTGATTATACTCAGCCTGTTTATTTTTAGTCTTTGTGAAACTCTTATTAATATCATATAGATGGATTTTGTTTGTTGACTATTTTAAGACTTTTTTGTTTTTACTATTTTGAGATTTTTTTTTTTTTTTTTGAGACGGAGTCTCACTCTGTCTCTCAGGTTGGAGTTCAGTGGCATGATCTCAGCTCACTGCAATCTCTGCCCCCCAGGTTTGAGTGATTCTCTTGCTTCAGCCTCCTGAGTATCTGGGACTACAGGTATGCACCACCATGCTGAGCTAATTTTTGTATTTTTAGTAGAGACAGGGTTTCACCATGTTGGCCAGGCTGGTCTGGAACTCCTGACCTCAGGTGATTTGCCCGTCTTGGCCTCCCAAAGTGCTGGGATTACAGGCATGAGCCACTGTGCCCGGCCAAGAATTTTTATCTTACATATTTTTTCATCTTATTTACATTTACTGTTGTAACTGACATGGATAGGCCTTCTCCTATGCTTTGCTCATGGCTTCTGATTTTTAAATGCTATTTTACAGCAGCTTTTGAACTATATGGTTTGCGTTCTTACCTGTACCTTTGTGGGGAATAATTATACACCCTGCATTTGTTTCTATGAGGGGTTACCTCTAGATTAGCATTGTCCAAATTTTTCCTATAGTTTGCCTCTAAAACAAAAAGAATGCCTAAATTTCAACTAATAGAAATATTAATGCTATTTTTGATCTAATATATGCCTATATTATTGGTTAATAAGAGGTATGAGAGCCCAACAGCAATAAAAACTAAATGCTGATCATAAAGAAGAATAACACTTTAAAAGTAACATGTTCTATAAAGCCTGTGATATGGTATCTATCCCTAGCATTTTTGGTTATTGTTGCTTTATTTTGAATCATCACAGATTAAACAAAAATTTAATTTTGAAATAAAACTACAATTACTAGCATTATCTTATTCTTTCAAGAAATGTTATCAACTTGCTGGGTCACCTACTTAACCAGGGTGTGACCATATCCTCCCCGTAAAGCCTGACTGATTACACAGGGTTAGTATGAGGTTTCAAACTGTATATCCAGAAGGGCCCTGAAAGTACACAGAGTAATAAACAAATGTATGCTGGCATTATTATTAGCACAGGTGACATTTTATGTGACCACTATGGAGTAATTAAGATATTATTGATGGAATTATGTAGGATTTGTAGTTTAAATGTAAAAGTAGAACTTATCAATAACCAACAGTCACTAGAAAAAAAAGACAAACCATTTTAGATGGCATGCAGCATGCCCATCATTTCAGTACACCTCATTTTCTGAACCTCCAGTTGTATAATTTATGTTTTTCATCTCTTTCTTATTTGATTCACTAGTTCATAGGGGTTCTCTTTTTCTGTTTCTTTAGATTGCCTTATTCTTTTAAGTCACCTGACAAAGCTGACTTAACAAAAGGTAACAAAGTTGACGGCAGCAGACCTTACTAAGACTCTGTTTGTCCACTCTTTCACAATCTTTTTTTTTTTTTTTTTTTTTTGAGAC
>NW_016803060.1:740467-751580 GCF_001698545.2 Rhinopithecus bieti
AAAAAAAAAAAAAAAAAAATGAAGAGGAGTGAGCATTTTCAAACCCATTTTACAATGCCAACATTATCCAGATACTAAAGTCAGATAAAAATACTATAGGTTGAGTAACCCTTATCTAAATGCTTGGGACTAGAATTGTTTCGGATTTTTAATTTTTTCAGATGTTGGAATATTTGCATTATACTTACTGGTTGAACATTCCTAATCTGAAAATCTGAAACCCAATATGCTCCAATGAGCATTTTCTTTTGAGAATCATACTGGCACTAAAAAATTTCAGATTTTGGAGCATTTCAGATTTTAGGTATTAAACCCATACAAAAAAAAGAAAATTACAAGTTTGATGAACACAGATGTAAAATTTCTGAACAGATGCAAAATTTCTCAACAAAATACTAGCAAACCACATCCAATAGCACACTGAAGGGATCATACACCACAATCAAGTGAGATTTCATCCCTGGGATAGCAGGATGCTTAAACATAAATGAATCAATAAATGTGGCATACCACATTAAGAAGATGAGGATAAAAATAATACGCCCATTTCTTTTTTTTTTTTTTTTTTTTCTTTTTTTTTAGGTTCAGGGGTAAATGTGCGGGTTTGCTATATAGGTAAACTCGTATCACAAGGGTTGGCTGTACAGATTATTACCCAGGTACTAGGTCTAGTACCCAGTAGTTATTTTTTCTACTCATCTCCCTCCTCCCACCCTCATCCTCAGCTGGGCCCCGGTGTCTGTTGTTCCCCTCTTTGTGTCCATATGTTCTTATCACTTAGCTCCCACATACAAGTGAGAACATGTGGTATTTGGTTTTCTGTTTCTGAGTTAGTTTGCTAAGACTGATGGCCTCCAGCTCCATCCATGTTCCTGCAAAGGACAGGATCTTGTTCTTTTTTATGGTTGCACAGTATTCCACGGTGTATATGTGGCACATTTTCTTTATACAGTCTACCATTGATGGGCATTATGCTGATTACATGTCTTTGCTATTGTGAATAGTGCTACAATGAACATACATGTGCATGTGTCTTTATGACAGAAAAATTCATATTCCTTTGGGTATATATATCAGTCATGGAATTGCTGGTTCAAACGGTAGTTCTGCTTTTAGGTTTCTGAGAAATCAACATACTGCTTTCCACAATGGTTGAACTAATTTATACTCACACCAACAGTGTATAAGTGTTCCTTTTTCTCTGCAACTTCACCAGTATCTGTTATTTTTTGACTTTTTAATGATAACCACTCTGAGTGGTGTGAGATGGTATCTCATCGTGGTTTTGATTTGCATTTCTCTAACGATCAGTGATGTTGAGCTCTTTTTCATATGCTTGTTGGCCACATGTATGTCTTCTTTTGAAGGTGTCTATACATGTCCTTTGCCTAGTTTTTAATGGCATTCTTTTTTCTTATAAATTTGTTTAAGTTCCTTATCAATGCTAGATATTGGACCTTTGTCAGATGCATAGTTTGCAAATATTTTCTCCTATTTCTGTAGGTTCTCTGTTTACTCTGTTGATAGTATCTTTTTTCATGCAGACTCTCCATTTTAATTAGATCCCATTTGTCAATTTTCACATTTGTTGCAATGGCTTTTGTCATTTTGATCACGAAATCTTTGCCCATTCCTATGTCTAGAATGGTATTGCCTAGGTTGTCTACCAGGGTTTTTATAGTTTTGGGTTTCATGTTTAAGTCTTTAATCCTTCTTGAGTTGATTTTTGTATATGGTGTAAGGAAGAGGTCCAATTTCAATCTTATGCTTATTGCTAAAAAGTCATTCCCATGCCATTTACTGAATAGGGAGTCCTTTCCCCATTGCTTGTTTTCGTCAGCTTTGTTGAAGATCAGATTGTTGTAGGCATGCTGTCTTATTTCTGGGCTCTGTATGCTGTTCTATTTGTCTACGTGTCTGTTTTTGTACCAGTACCATGCTGTTTTGGTTACTGTAGCCCTGTAATATAGTTTGAAGCCAGGTAGCATGACACCTCCAGCTTTGTTCTTTTTGATTAGGATTGCCTTAGCCATTTGGGCTCTTTATTGGTTCCATGTGAATTTTAAAATAGTTTTTTCTAGTTCTATGAAGAATGTCACTAGTAGTTTGATAGGAATAGCACTGAGTGACCATTCCAACAGATGTAGAAAAAGTGTTTGACAAAATTTAACATCCTTTCATGATGAAAACTCTCAATAAATTAGATATATAAGAAATGTATATAATAAAGGCCATTTACAATGAGCCCACAGCTAATATCATATTCAATAGTGAAAAGCTAAAAACCTTTTTTCTAGGATCAGAAACATGACAAAGATGTCCACTCTCATCACTTTTGTTCAACACAGTACTAGAAGTTCTAGCCAGAGCAACCAGGCAAGAAAAAATAAGACACATCCAGACTGGAAGTGAAGAAGTTAAACTGCCTCTGTTTGCAGATGACATGACCTTATATACATATAAAAAGCCTAAAGACTCAATCAAAAAACCGTTAGAATAAACAAATTTGGTAAAGTAGCAGGAGACAAAATCAACATAAAAAATAGGCAATATTTCTATATACTAATGACAAGCTCTCAAAAAAAGTTAAGAAAACAATGTCATTTATGATTTAGGAATAATTTAACCAAGAAAGTGAATGATCTATTTACTGAAAACTATAAAACACTGATGAAAGAAATTGAAGAAGACACAAATAAATGAAAAAATATCCAGTGTTCATAGATTGGAAGAATTAATATTTTTTAAATGTCCATATACTACCCAAAGTGATCTACTGATTCAAGGCAGCCTGTATCAATATTCCAATGACATTTTTCACAGGAATAGAAAGGAACAATCCTGAAATTTGTATGGAACCACAGAAGTCTCTGAATAGCCAAAGCAATCTTGTGAAATAAGGACAAAGCTAGGGGCATCACACTTCCTGATTTCAAATAATGTTGTAAAGTTACAGTAATCAAAATAATATGGTAATGGCATAAAAACAGACACACAAACCAGTGGAACAGAATACAGCTCCTGGAAATAAACTCAGTGAACAGTCTTTAACAAGGGCACCAAGAATACACAATGGGGAAAGGACAGTTTTCAATAAGTGGTGCTGGGAAAACTGGACATCCACATATAAAAGGATGAAATTGGACCTTATCTGACATAAAACACAAAAACTAACTCGAAAGACATTAAATACTTAAATATAAGACCTAAAAGTGTAAAACTCCTAGGAGAAAACAGAAATAAAAGCTCCTTGACATTGGGTCTTAGCAGTGATTTTCTGAGATATGACATGAAATACACAGGCAAGCCAAAATAAATGAATGGAACTATATCAAACTAAAAACCTTCTTCACAGCAAAGGAAACAATCAACAAAACGAAAAGGCAATCTATGGAATGAGAAGAAATATTTGCAAACCATGTAACTGATAGGGGATTAATATCTAAAACTATATAAAGAACTCATATAACTGAATTCCATAAAAACAAATAACTCAATTACAAAACAGGCAAAAAGGCCTGAAAGACATTTTCCCAAAGAAGACACAAAAATGGCCAACAGGCATATGAAAAGGTACTCAATATCACTAACCATCAGGAAAATGCAAATCAAAAAGAAAATGAGATATCACCTAACATCTCTTAGGATGGTTGTAATCACAAAACAAGAGAGAGTGATGACAAGAGTGTGAAGACAAGGGAACTCTTGAACACTGTTGATGGAAATGTAAATTGGTATAGCCATTACGGTATGGCAGTTCCTCAAAAAATTAAAAATAGAACAACTATTTGATTCAGCAATCACACTTCTGGTATATCCCAAAGAAAAAGAAATCAGTATCTTGAAGAGATATCTGCACTCCCAGGTTTACTGCAGTATTATATACACTAGCCATGGTATGGAAACAAGCAACCATCAACAGAAGAATAATAAAGAATATATATAGGCTGGGCATGGTGACTCACGCCTATAATTCCAGCACTTTGGGAGGCTGAGTATGAGGTCAGGAGATCAAGACCATCCTGGCCAACACGGTGAAACCCCATCTCTACTAAAAATACAAAAATTAGCCGGGCGTGGCGGTGAGTGCCTGTGGTTCCAGCTAGCTACTCGGGAGGCTGAGGGAGGAGAATGGCTTGAACCCACGAAGTGGAGGCTGCAGTGAGGCGAGATCGCGCCACTGCACTCTGCACTCCAGCCTTGGCGACAGCGCGAGACTCCGCATCAAAAAAGAAAAAAAAAGGCTCCTAAACAAGTACTCTTAAGACAGTTACGTGGGTAAGGTGATTACGAAGCAAAGAACCCAAAGACAGTATTCTCAAAAAATGCCTGAATAGGCCTAGTGTCTATCCCAAATATGAGGAGCAGTTCCCTTCCAGTCATCACTCACAGAAGAGGTTGCCACCTCATACTGCTTTAATTAAAAGAAGTTTATTTCTTCACATTTTTAATTGTTGTGGGTACACAGTAGGTGAATGCCACTTGATGTTTCCAGTCTCATAAAGCCTTTCATGGTATGGGGCATTCTCTGAATCTCTCTTTTATTTTTTTGAGATGGAGTCTTGCTCTATCGCCCAGGCTGGAGTGCAGTGCCGCCATCTCAGTTCACTGCAAGTTCTGTCTCCTGGGTTCACGCCATTCTTCTGCCTCAGCCTCCTGAGTAGCTGGGACTACAGGTGCCCGCTACCACGCCCGGCTAATTTTTTGTGTTTTTAGTAGAGACGGGGTTTCACAGTGTTAGCCATGATGGTCTCGATCTCCTGACCTTGTGATCCACCTGCCTCAGCCTCCCAAAATGCTGGGATTATAGGCGTGAGCCACCATGCCCGGCCTGAATCTCTTTATTTTGAACATCGCAGTACTATTTGGGTAAGTTATGCTATCCTGAAATTACCTCAATCAATGGGAGTTTTTAGATGCTTATGAAGGTTATCTGGCAGAATTGGTTGACTTTTTTTTTTTTTAAAAAAGAGCAAAGCTACATAGATTTAGTAATTATGGTTGGGATATGATCACCAAACTGAAGTGTTAAATGCGATTGTAAAAATCACCATAAAAGTAGCAGAGTAAGTGGCGGTATCATCTTGTGCCTCAAGATGAATTTCCAGTGTGAAAGCATCATGAAAGTGTCAAAGAATGATGCATCAAAGCCAATCTGATGGGAGTAAAAATAATGTGCCTCGGAAAACTGTGTCAGATAATTCAGAAAGTGGCTTAAGTGAAGACAAAGACCTGATCACATGGCTGCATATGAATAATTTAAATAAATTTTTTCATAAAATTTGAGAGTCAAGAATAAGCAATACACCTCAATTTTACATAATATGTGATTTTATATGTATATTACATAAATTGTAATACATATTTTAAAATATAAAATATATTGTAACCCAAAATAAAAATTTAATGTTCAAAATATGTATTTATCTGTTTCATTAAGGTTGGCCTAAATACGTTTATTTGGACATTTTTCATTGTAAAATTGGACAGCAATCATCGCATATTCAAAGCCATCTTGTATTTGGTTACATGCATTATTTATGGACACCCACCTCCTCCAATGTGGGCTTTAGCTCCTGGTTTTTGGGTTCTAAGTACAGCATGCCCTGTGCCTGCTTGTGACCCCTTGTCCTTCTGGTCAAGAAAAATATGGTATCTGTATCAGACTGAAATGTACATATGGTTATTTATTTGTGAGTTTTAAGGCTTTTGACTTATTAGGAAGTGACCTAGTTTTCATGCCTCAGCTTCTTATTGCAATTTTCTTAAAAGGATGTGGTACCTTCCCATACACATGTGAAAACAACATTATATAGCAGAGTAGTGGCCTTGGCAGAGACAGACAGGAGTTTCTATCTTCTCTGTTCACTATGAACAATGAAAGAAATGATGAGAACGTGAACAACTAATCAGATACTTGCCAACTCATTCATTAAAACTGTATAAGAGGTTTTCATCTTTGTAAAGTCCTGTCCTAGCAAAGGCTAAAGCACTATCAACTGCAATTAGTAAACTCTTTAAGCTTCCAATTCAATCTAACCAACAAAAATGTTGCCTGAAACTTACTGGAAAATATTGCTTCTCCTGGGGGATAGATTCACTGTGCTGATGTGGATTAAAATGACTAATCCTAGAATAATTCTATACTGCACACAAAATCAATTTCACAAACATGCATTTGATAGTCCGTTTGAAAGTCTGTAAACATTTTCAAGTGGAAAAATTATTGAACATTTTACTCTATTAATCCTTCAAAAGAAAATTTGAAAAAAAATCTTCTCTATAAACATATTTTCTTCAGCTTTTAGAGCTAGTATATTAGACACAGCCCATCCATAAGAAGGAGCTAAGAAAAATATATACATGAATCCTGTTTCTCGCAGAAAGCTGTTGCTTTAGAAGCAATTAGGCCAATTAAGCCTGACAGCATGATTTCAGGAGGAATGCTGTGCAAGCTCCTATCTGTAATGAAAATTTGCACCGAAATGAGGAAGGGATAATACATGCAAAGAGATAACAATTCTGGAGTGCTCTCTATAAATCCGTTGCCCTTAGAAGGAATACAGTGGAGTAAGATGATAATGATGATTTTGGATTTCCGTTTAGTCCTTTTCAAAGGGAGGAAGGCATATAAACCAGCAGGTTCCACCACCCATCAATGTGAGGATTTGGTAAATGGAGAAAGCCTGTGACTGATGCATGGAAGGAGGAGAAAACCAGCCAAAATCTTCTTTGTAAGTTATGATTCCAAAGGAAGATTCCTCATCCCATAAAGTATACAACTCTGAATAGAACAAAGCTGAAGGGAAAATAGGTAATGAGGAGATTGGGATTTTATTTTGAAATTAATCAAATGTGGCTTAACGAATATTGTGAATTAAGCTTATTTCATGCCCAAGTCAGAAACAACAACAGATAATACAGAAAAATCTCTATACAGTATTATGGTGAAGATACATTAACATGGTGATTAGCAGTATTTGATTTAATTTGGACAAACAATACTGGGTTTAAACTGAAAGATGAGTTTTTAAAAATTCTCATAGTTTTAAATATACTTGCTTTAAAACTTAATAAACTCACCAGTGATTTTTTAGCACTACAATTTGTGTCTAACTCTATATGAGCAAAGAAGAAGTATATGACTGAATTCTGCACTTCTTTTCATTATTGTGTTTTTCCTATTGTTTCACAAGTTAGAAGGAGATGGACTGCTTATCTAAGACAATATCCCTTGGTTGAAGATCACTAAAAATAATGCCATGCCTGGCTGGATGTGACTTATCGATCTCCAGTGGCACAAGTGAAGAATAGTATCTTGGCTCCTCAGAAAAACTGGCTATCTTTCAAAGATAGAGAAACTTGACTCATGATCATTCTTTTAAACAATCTTGATCATTAGCCAGCTCAGTTATAATAACTGGTGGGCAAGCATTAGACACACAAGACTCTCATAGCCAAGGCACATGAGAAGTATGTTGTTAGCTTTTCGGCAAATATGTAAGATTGGTAAATTCTGGAGAAAAAAGAAAATGTGTACTACACTGTCGCTTTAGGACAGAAGGTCCCAAACGAAGCTGTTTCAGAATTACCTGGGAAGCTTATTAAAAATAACGCTGCCTGGGCCCCACCCCAAATCTTAGATCAATCTCCTGCATTTTCAAAAAGCTCCCTTTCCTACATCCTGGTGATTCTATGTCCACAAGGTGTTTTTTTTCTTTTTTTTTTTTCTTCTTCTTCTCTGAAGCAGAGTCTCAGTCTGTCACCCAGGCTTGAGTGCAGTGGTGCAATCTCAGCTCACTGCAACCTCTGCCTCCCGGGTTCAAGCGATTCTCCTGCCTCAGCCTCCTGAGTAGCTGGGACTACAGGCACATGCCACCATGCCCAGCTAATTTTTTGCATTTTTAGTAGAGACGAGGTTTCACCATGTTAGCCAGAGTGGTCTTGATCTCCTGACCTTGTGATCCCCCCACCTCAGCCTCCCAAAGTGTTGGGAATACAGATGTGAGCCACTGTGTGGCCCGTGTCCTCAAGGTTTGAGCACTGCTGCTCTCAAGGACAGTGGTGGGATGTCTTATGCTACAAATCATTAATATTCCTGATGTCCATTACTCACGTGTAAACCTTAAGAACAAAATCCTTTTCTTCCTTTACTTCTGTGAGTGACTGTAGGACATCCAAGATGCTTAGGACCGCACAGCCATATGGTCGCCTGTAGTGCAGGTGAGGAGGACCTTTCTTTGAGTCGTTCAGGAGCATCCGGCCTTGGGCACAGCAGAAAACACCAGTCAGATTGAAAAAAGCATGCTCCTCTCCAGTATTGCCTAATTGTCATTCAAGGATGCCTGAGCTACAGGCACCTACGAAATCCTCTAAGTTGGAAGACTACAGGGCTGAAGGGAGTCATCCAAGAATATTTATGTGCAAGACACCAAAGAGGCCTCTGGCCAAAGCTCTTCCCTGTACTACATTCAATCAATCATTCTTATCTAACTCTAAACCAGTATCAACAGTTCACTTATTAATCACGTAAGAAAAAAAGTGATTTTATGAATTTCTTAGAAAAACCAATGTGCTAATAATAGATTTACACTTCTCAGGTACGTTATAGATACAAAGTTTAGTATTTTAGCTGCCAGGTATAAGCTACATATGTACAGACAAGGAGGATACCGTGTTCTTTCAACCAAATTCCGCTGTCCAACATCATCCTGAACAATTGTGGGATTGAGAGTAGTCTTAAAAAGTGGGTGAGTATTTACTTTTCCAGCTTACCAAAGCTGTGCCTACAGCAGCAAGAAAAGTTGCAAATGCTGGAACCTTAACAAATACTTTAAGTACAGCAAAATAACTGTTTTGCTGGCAAGGGATTAAAAAATATTCTTTGATAAAAATGTACATGACAGGCCAGAACTCAAACCTATGAAGGAGGACTTGGTTCGCCAGAGCCCCAAAAGTTATATCATAAACTTGAAATAAGTCTGAGCAAACTAACAACAGAACAGTAGTAAAATCACTTTTCATCTTGGGTGGGGTAGAAGTGAAATACCATCCATCGTTGGGAGTGATGACAATAACTCTAATTTTGTGGAGAGAACCACAGATACATAATTTAAAACACAACCAATAGGTGCTGAATGGCATTTGGTGTGAAGTTGGCACCTCCAGAAAACTGCTGTAAGATCTCTGAGGGAAAGGGTAGGTACAGAGGCAGGGCACTGTGTTAGAAATAATGTCTAACCCCGTCTCTACTAAAAAATACAAAAAACGAGCCGGGCGAGGTGGCGGGCGCCTGTGGTCCCAGCTACTCGGGAGGCTGAGGCAGGAGAATGGCGTAAACCCGGGGGGGCGGAGCTTGCAGTGAGCTGAGATCCGGCCACTGCACTCCAGCCCGGGCGACAGAGCGAGACTCTGTCTCAAAAAAAAAAAAAAAAAAAAAAAAAAAAAAATGTCTATAAGCAGACCATTTTAAATAAAACTTTGGGTCTAAAACAGATAGGGAGCAGAAGGTTTTAAGTGATTAAAAACCACAAACAAAACCCATTCCCCCAAATCCATTTATATCAAACCAAGCTACCACAGCAGTTGAGCTTAGGTATAGCTTCAATACAAGCTGGACTCTAATCCTGAGATCTGAAATGACAGGTAAGATCTAGGGAGAAAACAAAGCTCATGCACAAGACATACTTGTTCCAAGTTGGGCCAGTCTTAGTCATGTGAATGGGTAAGGAGAACAGTACCTATTCGGATCACATGGGCAACGATATACAAATCTCTCTTCATATCTTTGCTGCTCAGATCCTAAGAGAAAAAATAAGTAAACTCAGGCAAGGAACACACAGAAAATAATTAAAAATTCATTTTGAATCTCTAGTCATTTGCTTTTACTGTATGTTATAGGTAGGGGAAGGGAAATTACAGCACATAGCACTTTAATAGTTTATAAGAGGCCTGGAGTAAAAGTCTGGATATCTTACAGGCCTTTGGAAGTTTACTTTATTGACAACATTTTTCCAGCTCTCATTTAAACCACTTAACAAATAAAAAGTCTATAAAAGTTCTCACATTAGAAATCTTCATGATATTGCATATTCCATGTTTACTCTAACATCATATAAAAACATTCCGTAACAGAAGGAATAAATGTTCAGTACAGAAAAAAATGAGAAACCACCAAAAAGCTCTTCAATAACTAAAATTCTGTAAGTTTGTTCTCCACTAATTTTTCATTGATTCCTCTGTCCACAGATGATGTTCTCCACTAATTTTACATTGATTCCTCTGTCCACAGATGATTATTACACACAAAGTATGTCCCACTTAAAAGAGATTAATTTATCAGTGAAACCTCAATAATTTGATTTCCATTTCTAAATTCTGATATTTATCATTTGTACTAAATTATAGTTGAAAATAATCTTATTGAAAAAAATTAAGGGTTTCCTTTAAGTAAACAGATACAATCTAGAATCAAAACTAATTTCCAAACCAAAGAGTTATGAAAATCATTCCTTTTTCTTTCTTTCTTCCTTTTCATTAAAAAACAAGGTCTTGTACAAAGATACTTAGACTTCCACACAATAATAATGGGAGATTTTAGCACCCCACTGTCAACATTAGACAGATCAACGAGACAGAAAGTTAACAAGAATATCCAGGAATTGAACTCAGCTCTGCACCAAGGGGACCCAATAGACATCTACAGAACTCTCGACCCCAAATCAACAGAATATACATTCTTCCCAGCACCACATCACACTTATACCAAAATTGACCACAAAGTTGGAAGTAAAGCACTCCTCAGCAAATGTAAAAGAACAGTAATTATAACAAACTGTCTCTCAGACCATAGTGCAATCAAACTAGAACTCAGGATTAAGAAACTCACTCAAAACCACTCAACTACATGGAAGCTGAACAACCTGCTCCTGAATGACTACAGGGTAAATAACGAAATGAAGGCAGAAATAAAGATGTTCTTTGAAATCAATGAGAACAAAGATACAACATACCAGAATCTCTGGGACACATTTAAAGCAGTGT
Source organism: Rhinopithecus bieti (assembly GCF_001698545.2). NCBI lineage: Eukaryota > Metazoa > Chordata > Mammalia > Primates > Cercopithecidae > Rhinopithecus > Rhinopithecus bieti. Next base: position 751,511 of record NW_016803060.1, read on the forward strand.
GTAGAGGGAAATTTATAGCACTAAATGCCCACAAGAGAAAGCAGGAAAGATCTAAAATTGACACTCTAAT
>NW_016803060.1:752391-756548 GCF_001698545.2 Rhinopithecus bieti
ATTGATGGGAGGTATCTCAAAATAATAAGAGCTACTTATGACAAACCCACAGCCAATATCATACTGAAAGGACAAAAACTGGAAGCATTCCCTTTGAAAACTGGCACAAGACAGGGATGCCTTCTCTCACCACTCCTATTCAACATAGTGCTGGAAGTTCTGGCCAGGGCAATCAGGCAAGAGAAAGAAATAAAGTGTATTCAATTAGGAAAAGAGGAAGTCAAATTGTCCCTGTTTGCAGATGACATGATTGTATATCTAGAAAACCCCATCATCTCAGCCCCAAATCTCCTTAAGCTGACAAGCAACTCCAGCAAAGTCTCAGGATACAAAAACAATGTGCAAAAATCACAAGCATTCTTATACACCAATAACAGACAAACAGAGAGCCAAATCATGAGTCAACTCCCATTCACAACTGCTTCAAAGAGAATAAAATAGCTAGGAATCCAACTTACAAGGGATATGAAGGACATTTTCAAGGAGAACTACAAACCACTGCTCATTGAAATAAAAGAGGATACAAACAAATGGAAGAACATTCCACGCTCATGGATAGGAAGAATCAATATTGTGAAAATGGCCATACTGCCCAAGGTAATTTATAGATTCAACGCTATCCCCATCAAGCTATCAATTACTTTCTTCACAGAATTGGAAAAAAACTACTTTAAAGTTCATATGAAACCAAAAAAGAGCCCACATTGCCAAGAAAATCCTAAGCAAAAAGAATAAAGCTGGAGGCATCATGCTACCTGACTCCAAACTATACTACAAGGCTACAGTAACCAAAACAGCATAGTACTGGTACCAAAACAGAGAGATAGACCAATGGAGCAGAACAGAGCCCTCAGAAATAATATCACACATCTACAACTATGTGATCTTTGACAAACCTGACCAAAACATGCAATGGGGAAAGGATTCCCTATTTAACAAATGGTACTGGGAAAACTGGCTAGCCATATGTAGAAAGCTGAAACGGGATCCGTTCCTTACACCTTATAGAAAAATTATTTCAAGATGGATTAAAGACTTAAATGTTAGACCTAGGACCATAAAAACCCTAGAAGAAAACCTACACAATACCATTCAGGACATAGGCATGGGCAAGGACTTCATGACTAAAATACCAAAAGCAATGGCAACAAAAGCCAAAATTGACAAATGGGATCTAATTCAACTAAAGAGCTTCTGCACAGCAAAAGAAACTACCATCAGAGTGAACAGGTAACCTACAGAATGGGAGAAAATTTTTGCAATCTACCCATCTGACAAAGGGTTAATACCCAGAATCGACAAAGAACTCAAACAAATTTACAAGAAAAAAACAAACAACCCCATCAAAAAGTGGGCAAAGGATATGAACAGACACTTCTTAAAAGAAGACATTTATGCAGCCAACAGACACATGAAAAAATGCTTATCATCACTGGCCATCAGAGAAATGCAAATCGAAACCACAATGAGATACCCTCACACCAGTTAGAATGGCGATCATTAAAAAGTCAGGAAACAACAGGTGCTGGAGACGATGTGGAGACATAGGAATGCTTTTACACGGTTGGTGGGACTGTAAACTAGTTCAACCATTGTGGAAGAAGACACTGTGGCAATTCCTCAGGAATCTAGAACTAGAAATACCATTTGACCCAGCCATCCCATTACTGGGTATATACCCAAAAGATTATAAATCATGCTACTGTAAACACACATGCACACGTGTGTTTACTGTGGCACTATTCACAATAGCAAAGACTTAGAACCAACCCAAATGTCCATCAATGATAGACTGGATTAAGAAAATGTGGCACATATACACCATGGAATACTATGCAGCCATAAAAAAGGATGAGTTCATGTCCTTCGTAGGGACATGGATGAAGCTGGAAACCATCGTTCTGAGCAAACTATCACAAGGACAAAAAACCGAACACCACATGTTCTCACTCGTAGGTGGGAACTGAACGATGAGAACACTTGGACACAGGGTGGGGAACATCACACACCGGGGCCTGTCGTGGGGTAGGGGAAAGGGGGAGGGATAGCATTAGGAGATACAACTAATGTAAATGACGAGTTAATGGGTGCAGCACACCAACATGACACATGTATACATATGTAACAAACCTGCACATTGTGCACATGTACCCTAGAACTTAAAGTATAATAATTTTTTTAAAAAAGAATAAAAGTTTTAGAAGAAAACAAAACAAAAAAAAAAACTAAGGTCTTGCTCTGTCACCAGGATGGAGTACAGTGGTGTGATCATGGCTCACTGCAGCCTTGTCCTCTGGGTCAAGTGATTGTCCCACCTCAGCCTCCCAAGTAACTGGTACTACAGGTGTGCACCATCATGCCCAGGTATTTTTTAAATTATTTGTAAAGATGGGGTCTTGCTATGTTGTCAGAAGTGGTCTCAAACTTCTAGGCTCAAGCAATCTTCCTGCCTCGGCCTCCCAAAGTGTTGAGATTACAGGTGTTAGTTACCATGCCCAGTCTGATAATCATTCTATTTGTGTTTAGAACATATGTTGAAATGTTTGTTGATAAGTATGCATTATGCTTTTTAAATGTATTATACTTGAAATAACAAAAATTCATTTAATATAGATTCTGTTTCAGATTTTTCACCAGGCCATCAACTTGCTGCTCTCTCAGTCATTATTGTGAGTTAATGGTATTTGATGGAATAACCTTTGTCCTCAATGTGACAGGTTTCTGTGATCTCCCTTTTGCTTCTAGGAAAGGCTCCCTTAGTTTCACTTCCTTTTCCTTTTTCATCTTTTGATTGATCCCAGATGCCTGTCTCTCTTCAATTAAAAAAAAAAAAAAAGGTACAATAAAATGGCAGTCATGATTTGGAAAGAGCTTAAGAGATTCATAGTCTCCATGTTTCTTAGTTTGTAAACCCTGTTGCAGGGTTAGCACTAGGGTGAGGCAAGCAAGGCACCTAAGGTGCAAAATTTAAGAAAGTACTCACTCTCAAGATGCTGTGCTTTTGTTTGCTTTGCCTAGTCTCAGCCTTGCCCTATTAAATGGCCCTGAACATATGAAAGAAAAGGAGACATTAAGAAGTAGTATGTGGGCCAGGCGTAGCGGCTTATGTCTGTAATCCCAGCACTTTGGGAAGTCAAGGTGGGAGGATCACTTGAGGTCAGGAGTTCGAGACAGCCTGGCCAACATGGTGAAACCCCACCTCTACTAAAAATACAAAAATTAGCTGGGTGTGGTGGCACGCACTTGTAATCCCAGCTACTCGAGAGGCTGAAGCAGGAGAATGGCTTGAACCTGGGAGGTGGAGGCTGCAGTGAACTGAGAATGTGCCACTGTACTCCAGCAACAGAGAGACTCCATCTCAAAAAAAAAAAAAAGTAATACGTAGTGGTGAAATTGAAGCTTTTAGATGGTTACAATATTTTGCCAAGTTCTTAAAATAATAAAGTATGTTTACAATGAAACAAGTTACAAAATAATTAAACATAAATTGATACCTGGAATCATAAAGATATGTTTTTACATGAAAGTTGTGTTTGATATTGAAAAGGATGTTTCAGGGCCCATTACACGAATTATTTTAATTAAAATGGAATTTAAAATAATATTATTAAAATAATGCTATATTTTGACACTTATTAAGGTGGTACTAAACAAGTGAAAATTGAAAACCAGGTTACCATTTTATATACTTTTGGATGGAAAGATGTTGATTACTAAAGGATATAGAAATGTTCGACACATTTCAAAGTGAAATGGTTTCTCCTACACAGCCCGGATTATGTACATCCAAACTATCAAATGACTCATGTAATCACTGACTCCAATGTACCTATGGAATTCAAGCCAGTTTCCAAAGATGTCCAAATAAGGGAAAATAATCTGATGGGTTGTACACAAAAATACTAAACGTTTCTCTTGGCTCTGCTGAGTGAATAAAAGAAGCCTTAAGTATAATTTATGGTATTTTCCAAGTGGTTGAGTAGGGGCTCTTTCTAACATCATGTGCACAGCATCCAGAACTTTCAGTGGTATTTATTTGACATCAATAGAAATAAGACAATAATTAATGCAAGAAAATATTTTAAGCAAAATAATTATTTGTGAGTTCCACAGAATTTCAATATAAAAGCTATCTTTTTTTTTTTTTTTTTTTTTTT
>NW_016803060.1:756568-760953 GCF_001698545.2 Rhinopithecus bieti
GCCATTCTCCTGCCTCAGCCTCCCGAGTAGCTGGGACTACAGGTGCCCGCCACCTCGCCCGGCTAGTTTTTTGTATTTTTTAGTAGAGACGGGGTTTCACAGTGTTAGCCAGGATGGTCTCAATCTCCTGACCTCGCGATCCGCCCGTCTCAGCCTCCCAAAGTGCTGGGATTACAGGCTTGAGCCACCGCGCCCGGCCTAAAAGCTATCTTATTAAACATAAGTGCATGGCTAAACACAGTTACCACAGGGTTTGTTAAACACATATTCTTCAAGACTAAGCACCAAGGGTGGTTATCTATGTTAAATTACTGACATGACCTGTAAAAGCAAGATGAGAAGAAGAGTGATGTATCTATCATTCATCTGGTGAGCAGGATTTCAATCCTGATTACATGGCAGGAATTAGATTTGTTCACTGGACCAAACTCTCTAATCCTACTTACCTAGGAAGCTGGTCCCAACTAAACAATGTGTAGAAGAGACAATTGAGGACAGTGACTTAGGGTCCAGCATCTTAGACTCACTCATTTGAAACATTAAAAAGTTAATTAACTTACCTGTGCTGGGGATACTCTTTTTCTATAGAGATAATGAGATTCATGAATACAAAATAAAACCAGCTTATTCGTATGTAAGTTGCAGAAAAGAAGGTATTTTAATACATAATGTTATTATAGTAATAATCAAGTTCAATTCTGAACTAAAAAGATCACTACTTAAAATTCTATCTTGGAATGTAGAAGAGTATAAACAAATATATAAAATAAAATGCCAACTAATGCATGGATAACTGTACAAATTCATTCTCTGAGTTTGTCACTTGAATATGACAGCAAATAAACATACATTCATTTGTTTATGTAACAATTACTGACACCTTTCAGGTAGTGTGTATGAGGTCATGAATATCTAAGAATGAGTAAAAACAGATAGATATATTTTCACACATTTGTATATAGAGCCACTGTTTAGCATGAAAGTCAGCAAAATCCTCATTATATTGGCCATCCACATAAGTATAAAACACATTCCCCTTGGATAAAATTCTTCCTTGGTAGGAAACCCTAAAATCTAACCAAGTTAGAAAAACTAAGGCCTCAAAGAGAACAAGGCTGTGCCAAATAATGTGACTTTAATGTGGCTCTGAAGTGTGCTGAGTAACCTTGTAATCTGCTCAGTTTGTAAGATTCCCTTTTCCCCATTCTAAGGTAAGCTAACAGGTCAGCATCAACCATAGTTGTGGCTACATTTTCTTGCATTTACTCTGAGACTTTGCAGCACATATGTCAATCTAGGAAACTCCTTTAGTTCATAGGAGGAACTCAAGTCTCAGATAATGAGAAAACAGGTCCCACCAATATAATCTCATATAGCGTAAACTAAAACATAAAAATCCTGGCTAAGATAATCTTGTTCAGAAATCTTGTGTGCTTTGTAAAAATTCCTCAAATCATGTTTGGGACCTTTTTTAAAAATCTAGGGCTGGGCTGGGTATGGTGAGTCACACCTGTAATCCCAGCACTTTGGGAGGCCAAGGTGGAAGGGTTGTTTGAGGCCAGGAGTTCACGATCAGCCTGGGCAAAATAGCAAGATGCCATCTCTTAAAAAAAAAAAAAAAAAGTTAGCCAAGCTTGGTGTGCGCCTGTAGCCCCGCTACTCAGGAGACTGAGGCAGGAGGATCGCTTAGAGCCCAAAGGTTCAAGGTTTCTACGTGAGCTATGATCAGGCCACTGCACTGAAGCCTGGGCCACAGAGTGAGACCCTTACTGCAAAAAAACAAAAACAAAAAAATAAAAAAATCCAGGGCTGCACTGCATATAGAATTATGGAAGTATTAATAGTATATTTAGCACCCTGTACCTTTCCATTGTGGCAGAACAAGAGCACATCATGCGTGTTATGTACAATAAAGTTGGAGCTATAGCTTTGGCCTCTGGGCTCATATGGATAATTAAAATGCTAAATGAAAATTTTGATTTATTGTAATTACATTTAAATACCACCTTAATTAAGTTCATTTTTCAAAAGACAAGGACTGTACTCATCATATTCAAGAATTCAAGGACAGTACATGCATGCAGCTCTGTTCCCACAAATCCAAGAAACAAGGAATCAACAATTTCTCTTGATGCTTTACCAGGTAATATCAGAGAATCAGAATTTAGAAAAACCTCCTAAGGTTACTGAGACATTCTAGAAGATGGGTGTCTCTTACTAATTCTGTTTCAGAAAGGAGGTCCCACAAAACCACCTCAGTGTTCAGGCACTCTCACTTCAGAAGCTCTCACTCAACAGACTAACTTAAATCCCATTTACTACAATTTAGATTCTTTCTTTCATTCTTTTCCAATTGAAGACAGAGTGCTGATCTTCCCAGACTAAGACATCTCAACTCCCTTAACCACCATCATGGGTCTGCTTTTCCTGTTCTTTCTCCTTGTATTATCTCCTAAGCCTTTACTGCTAAGCTCAAAGATAGATACAATATTATTTTACCTTAGCTAGATTTATAAATCTTTCCATACATCTGGAGTATTATCAATAAAAGCTATCTCTGTGAAAGTGGTATCTGATTCTGCATAACATCATTTGATGTTTTGAAAGATAAAGTCACAGTAAATGAACTAAAAAGTGAGGTGAACAAATGTAACTCTATCTTTTACAGAAAGTCACATATCAGATCTCCAGATAAATCCCATTTGCATTTAAGAGGCCCAATGTAAGCATTACAATATCTGTCACCTGTCAATCACACACCATCAGCAAGGTCAGTGAAACTGTGAAACCAACACAATAGGTTTTGATATATCTCAGGATCACTGAAACAGATCAAAGAATTCACAATAATCAAAACTGGTTTAAAATTGTGACACAGTCTTGTTTTCTTCTATAGTAAATAAATTAACTCAAATAAATACTGCTGGATAGTTTTTTTAACAAGGTAAAAACAAATTAGTAAATCAGAATAAACTTGAAGAACACACAAGGCAAGATGGGATTGTGAGGTTTTGTATTTTCTAATCAGCAGGTTTCCAAAACTTTTCTAACTTGATTGGTCCATGGTTGTAGAGACCATGAACAACAGTATGACTTTTCAGAAAAAACTAAAGTACAGAAACAAGGGTATTCTGTTCCAAGACAGGCGAATAGGAACAGCTCAGGTCTGCAGCTCCCAGCGTGACTGACGCAGAAGACGATGCTTTCTGCATTTCCAACTGCGGTGCCTGGTTCATCTCATTGGGACTGGATGGACAGGGGGTGCAGCCCAAGGAGGGCAAGCCGAAGCAGGGTGGAACATCGCCTCACCTGGGAAGTGCAATGGGTTGGGGGATTTCCCTTTCCTAGTCAAGGGAAGCTGTGACAGACCATACCTGGAAAATTGGGACACTCACGTTCAAATACTGCACTTTTCCAATGGTCTTAGCAAATGGCACACCAGGAGATTATATCCTGCACCTGGCTCGGCGGGTTCCATGCTCACAAGCCTTGCTCACTGCTAGCGCAGCAGTCTAAGATCAACCTGCCAGGCAGCAGCCTGGAAGGGGGAGGTGCATCCGCCATTGCTGAGGCTTGAGTAGGTAAACAAAGTGGCTGGGGAAGCTCCAACAGGGCAGAGACCACCACAGCTCTGCAAGGCCTGCTGCCTCTGTAGACCCCCCCTTGGGGGCAGGGCATAGCTGAACAAAAGGCGGCAGAAACTTCTGCAGACTTAAACATCCCTATCTAACAGCTCTGAAGAGAACAGTGGTTCTCCCAGCATGGCATTTGAGCTCTGAGAATGGACAGACTGCCTCCTCAGGTGGGTCCCTAACACCAGTGTAGCCTAACTGGAGATACTTCCCAGTAGGGGCGGACGGATACCTCATACAGGTGGGTGCCCCTCTGGGACGAAGCCTCCAGAGGAAGGTTCAGGCAGCAATATTTGCTGTTCTGCAGCCTCTGCTGGCGATATTCAGGCAAACAGGGTCTGGAGTGGACCTCCAGCAAAGTCCAACAGACCTGCAGCTGAGGGACCTGACTGTTAGAAGGAAAACTAACAAACAGAAAGGAATAGCATCAACATCAACAAAAAAGGACATCCACACCAAAACCCCATCTGTAGGTCACCAGCATCAAAGACCAAAGGTAGATAAAACCACAAATATGGGGAGAAACCAGAGCAGAAAAGCTGAAAATTCTAAAAACCAGAGTACTTCTTCTCCTCCAAATGACTGGAGCTCCTTGCCAGCAACGGAACAAAGCTGGACGGAGAATGACTCTGACAAGCTGACAGAAGTAGGCTTCAGAAGGTTGGTAGTAACAAAATTCTCCGAGCTAAAGGAGGATCTTCAAACCCATCGCAAAGAAGCTAAAACTTTGAAAAAAGATTTGACGAATGGCTA
>NW_016803060.1:764338-766991 GCF_001698545.2 Rhinopithecus bieti
TGGGCAAAGGATATGAACAGACACTTCTCAAAAGAAGACATTTATGTAGCCAACAGACACATGAAAAAAGGTTCATCATCACTGATCATCAGAGAAATGGAAATCAAAACCACAATGAGATACCATCTCACACCAGTTAGAATGGCAATCATTAAAAAGTCAGGAAACAACAGATGCTGGAGAGGATGTGGAGAAATAAGAACACTTTTACACTGTTGGTGGGAGTGTAAGCTAGTTCAACCACTGTGGAAGATAGTGTGGCGATTCCTCAAGGATCTAGAACTAGAAATACCATTTGACCCAGCCATCCCATTAATGGGTATATACCCAAAGGATTATAAATCATGCTGCTATAAAAACACACGCACACGTATGTTTATTGAGGCACTGTTCACAATAGCAAAGACTTAGAATCAACAGAAATTCCCATCAACTACAGACTGGATAAAGAAAATGTGGCACATATACACATGGTATACTATGCAGCCATAAAAATGATGAGTTAATGTCCTTTGCAGGCACATGGATGAAGCGGGAAACCATCATTCTGAGCAAACTATCGCAAGGACAGAAAACCAAATACCACACGTTCTCACTCATAGGTGAGAATTGTACAATGAGAACACTTGGATACAGGGTGGGGAACATCACACACTGGGGCCTGTTGTGGGATGGGGTTAGGGGGAGGGATAGCATTAGGAGAAATACCTAATGTAAATGACGAGTCAATGGGTAGAGCAAACCAATATGGCACATGTATATCTATATAACAAACCTGCATGTTGTGCACATGTACCCTAGAACTTAAAGTATATATATAAAAAAAAGTACAGATGACAGTAGGAAAATATCCCCCATTTGGTATTTGGAAGAGGACTATTTAGTTTGTCTTGCTGTATATGAACTCACTAACAAAGTACAAAGCTGTAAACTTGTTGGATACCTTTAAAATAAATTATGCATTAGAAATTATACACCTCAGAGAAATTCCCAGTGGCCTTGGATAAGAATAGTAAGAAAGACCTATGTCAGATTTTGGTTTGTTTGTTTTTTGAGACAAGGTCTGGTCTCACTTTTTCACCCAGGCTGGAGTGCAGTGGTGTGACCTTGGCTCACTGCAGCCTCAACCTCCTGGGCTAAGGCGATCCTCCCGCCTCAGACCCCCAAGTAGCTGTGACTACAGACACATGCCACGCCTGGCTAATTTTTTTATTTTTTGTAGAGATGGGGTTTGGCATGTTGTCCAGGATGGTTTTGTCAGATTTTAAGTGTCTATTGTATGAAATAGCTTATACAGTCTATATCAGTGAAAGGTACTTGATTATATTTCATTAATAAAAATTAAGTTTAAAACTGTATATAATTTCAGTTTTCTACAAATATTTCATTAAAACCTAACAGAAACATAAATCAAGTCCTATTCTCTCCCGTGTGTGTGGAAATAAGAATAAATGCTTGTTTTCAGGGTGACAATACCCACATAGCAGGCCACTGGTTAGAGTCAACAGCAAAGAAGGAAAAGAGAATTTGTACATACTGTAAAAAGGGCACACATTCGTTCGATCTTCTCTGGGTTCCTTGGCCCACCATTCTTGTTCAGTCTTACCAGAAACCGCTCACTGGAATGTAGGAAAGAAAGATACAGAGAAATGTGAGTAACACACTCCAGAACAGAGAAAAAGGGCAGATATGGAAAAACACTAAACATATTTACATAACAGCTTGCAGTGACAAGCAAGGCCAAAAACACATGTCTAGTGGCAGGATACCCTCTTTTTTCCTGCTAAGTAACAAACAAAGGATACTACAAACTGCCTGATAGGTGCTTCTGTTTATTTGCTGATTGTAGCTGTGTGTTTTATCTGTTTAAGGTGTGTGAGCCCTGAGGGCAATAAGGAGGACTGTATCTTAAGGTGTGTGCTCCCTGAGGGCGGTAAGGAGGGCAGTAACATCTCCCCAATATTCCCAAAGCACTGGCATGATGCAAAATCCATAACAAGCATATACATTCTTAGATGTGAGCACTCAGATCATCATAAAACCATTCATCATATTAGATCCGAAAGAATCTACATTACCAAATTTACATCTTCTATATCAGAAGTCCCCAATCCCCGGGCTGCAGACTGGTATGGGCCTATGGCCTGTGAGGAACTGGGTCACACAGCAGGTGAGTGGCAGGTGGGCAAGTATTACCACCTGAGCTCTGCCTCCTGTCAGATCAGCAGTGGCATTAGATTTTCATAGGAGCACAAAACCTATTGTGAACTTCACGTGGAGGGATACAGGTTGTATGCTCCTTATGAGAATTTAACTAGTGCCTGATGATCTAAGGTAGAGCTAAGGTAGAACAGTTTCATAGAACAGTTTCATCCCAAAACCATCCCACACCACTGCCTCCACCCATCAGTCCATGGAAAAACTAGCTTCCATGAAATTGGTCACTGGGGCCAAAAACATTGGAGAATGCTGTTTTATATAACTCTTGAGAATCACTTTAGGGCATCGGCGTCCAATCTTTTGGCTTCCCTGGGTCGCATTGGTAGAAGCAGTGTCTTGGGCCACACATAAAATACACTAACACTAATGCTAGCTGATGAGCTAAAAAATAAAAATCAAAATTTAAAAAGTCTCACTATATATATATATATAT
>NW_016803060.1:767226-806256 GCF_001698545.2 Rhinopithecus bieti
GATCTCAGCTCACTGCAAGCTCCGCCTCCCGGGTTTACGCGATTCTCCTGCCTCAGCCTCCCGAGTAGCTGGGACTACAGGCGCCCGCCACCTCGCCCGGCTAGTTTTTGTATTTTTAGTAGAGACGGGGTTTCACCGTGTTAGCCAGGATGGTCTCGATCTCCTGACCTCGTGATCCGCCCATCTCGGCCTCCCAAAGTGCTGGGATTACAGGCTTGAGCCACCGCGCCCGGCCTCAATATTTTAAGAAAGTTTATGAATTTGTGTTGGGCTGCATTCAAAGCCATTGTGGGCTGCATGTAGCCTGTGGACTGCAGGTTGGACAAGCTTGCTTTAGGTCTTAAAAAATGTTACAGCAACATATAAAAACTTTGGTGGAAATTCAAAAAGAAATGATGTGTTATAGCTAAAGCTACAATCAGAATTTAATAGAGCCACTAACAATTTTATTCTCCAAATAATATACATAATTTCAGAAGAAAATTACAATTACTGGACTAGAAAACTTTAGAAACAGTGTTTGCAATGTTTGGAGAAATGTCTCTTTAATCTCGCATCTCCTTCCTGCCCCTGTGCAGAATCTCATTCCCATCTCTTTATCCGAAGATTCACTACCAACTGTAAAGGAAGACTGTACCATGGTGAAGACAAAGTATGTAATTCCAAAAGTAACTTACTTATTTTGTGCCTCCAGTCATATATTCATGGAATATATGTGGTATCAGTTTAGTTTGCTCATGTATTCATTTGATCAGTCTACAAATTGTAATTAAGTTCTGTGTGCTTGGCATGTGAATATAAATGTGAACAAGACATATACAAGGTACTTTTTCCTCATACAGCTGTGGTCCTGGTAGGCAGTTAGACATGCAGAAATGAATCTCAGAAAGATTTGGGTCAGACATAAATTTGAGATTCTTTAGTCAGGGGAACAAATGGGAATAAGCAGGGAACATGCAAAGAACAAAGAGGAAAAGAGGCTTTGGTCAGAATGCTGAGGGACAATGACATTTAAGAAATGGGTCAAGAAAAACTATCAAAGTAGACACATGGGGCAAATGGAAAAACAGAAGAAAAATAAAGGATGGTGAGATGTTGCACTGGTCAAGTAAAGAGAGTGTCTGAAAGAGGAGGGAGGGGTGAGCAAGGTCCAAGACCACTGAGAGTCACATGTAACAAGGACAAAACTCTTGAACACAGGTCACTGGTGATTCTGGCAAGAATCGTTTTAATGAAATGGTAGAGAAAGATGCCAGTGTAAGGAGTAAGAAAGAAATGATGAAGCACAGTCTAGACCACACTTTAAAGAATGGTTGTGAAGAGGTGGAAGTGATGCATTTTTAGTTACATGGGCATGTGGGGTTGAGGGAGGTCTTTGTTAAAATATGGGATAACCCATATATACAAAGTCAACTGATTTCAAATAAAGGTATCAAGGCGGGTGTATAGCACGTTCAGCAAATGGTGCTGAACAATCCATATGAAAAAACTAAGCCTTGACCCTTGCTTATAAAAATTAACTTGAATGTATCATAGGCTCGAATACAAGAGCTAAAACTATAAAAGAAGAAAACTCAGTGAAAAATGAAGACAAGTATCTTGTGTATCTTTTTCACATTTGTTTCCACATTTAGCACACAGTAGAAAACTTTCTCTGGCCCGAGATTATTAAGCAAAATCACAAATCACAACAAAATGATAAATTAGACTTAATTTAGACAGAAATTAAGTTTTCTTTTAAAAGATACTGGTGAGAAAATGAAAGGACAAGCTACAGACTGAGAGAAAATAATCACAAAACATTCACCTAAGAAAAAATTGTATTGAGAACATATAAAATGCCCAAAAAGAATAAACATTCAAATAAAAAATGGACACAAGATCTGAACAGACCCTTCACCAAAGGATGTGCAGAGATGGCAAATAAGCACAACAAAATATCATTAATCATCAGAGAAATGCAAATGAAAAACACAGTGAGGGCTGGGTGCAGTGGCTCACACTTGTAATCCCAGAACTTTGGAAGGGTGAGGCGGGTAGATTTCCTGAGGTCAGGAGTTCGAGACCAGTCTGGCCAACATGGTGAAACCCCATCTCTACTAAAATACAAAATTAGCCAGTCATGGTGGTGGGCGCCTGTAATCCCAGCTACTCAGGAGGCTGAGGCAGAAGAATCGCTTGAACCCAGGGGGCAGAGGTTGTAGTGGGCCTAGATCGCGCCACTGCACTCCAGCCTGGGCAAAACAGCAAAACTCCATCACAAAAAAAACAAAAAACACAGATACCATTACACACCTACTAGAATAGCTATAATTAAAGAAAGAATATACTGGCCAGGTGCAGTGGTTCATGCCTGTAATCCCAGCACTTTGAGAGGCCGAGGTAGGCAGATCACTTGAAGTCCAGAGTTCAAGACCAGCCTGGCTAACATGACGAAACCTCGTCTCTACTAAAAACATAAAAATTAGCCGGGCATGGTGGCATGTGCCTGTAATCCCAGCTGCTCTGCTCTGGAGGCTGAGGCAGGAGAATCACTTAAACCTGGGAGGCAGAGGTTGTAATGAGCCGAGATTATGCCATTGCACTCTAGCACGGGCAACAAGAGAGAAATTCTGTCTCAAAAAAAAAAAAAAAAAAAAGGAATCAATATACCAAAGGTTGGTAAGAATGTTGAGCAACTAGAACTAAACCTCTCATAAACTGTTGGCAAGAATGCAAAATGGTATATCCACTTTGGAAAATAGCTTGACAGTTTCTTATAAACATACATACTAAATGACCCAGTAATTCTCCTCCTATGTGTTTACTCAGGAGAAATGAAAAAAATTACCCAAAGATCTATATATAAATATTTATAGCAGCATTATCCACAATGGCCAAAACATGTAAGAACCCAACTATCCATCAGGGGGATAAATGAATAATCTACATAATAGAATATCATTTCACAATTTTAAAAAACAAACTACTGCGATGTATAATAATATGGATGAATCTCAAAAGCATTATACTAAATGAAAAAACCCAATGAAAAAAGGCCATAGGCTCTATGTCTCCATTTACATTGCATTCTGGAAAAGGCAAAACTATAGGAACAGAAATCAAATCAGTTGCTAGGGCTGGGGAAGAAGGGTAGGGACTGACTGCAAAGGTACATGAGGGAACTTTTTGAGAGTGATGAAATGTTCTATTTTTGACTGTGGTGATGGTTTCACAACTATATACATTTGTTAGGACTCACTGAACTGTGCATTAAAAAGGGTGAATTTTACTATGTATAAATTACATTTTAAAAACCAGACTCAAAAAAAGATGGAATACACCTAAGAAAATGTATATCTAATGGGACAAGGCTTACAGAAGGAGAACTACTGAAGACACAGGATATAACTGGTAAAGGAAAATCACTGAGTAGGTGAAGAGGGATAGAATCCAGGAAAGAGTGAAGAAGTAAACAATAGGTGTAGATACAAATAAGCTGTGGTTTTAGTAATAGTGTAGATACAAATAAGTTGTGAGTTTTATCACAGACAGGAAATAAAAAACAGTAAAGTAAAAAAAAAAAAAAATTCCAAAATAACAAAAAATTCTCAAGACCATTTAAGAGAAAATATAATGGGGAAAAGTAGAAAAGACAGCTATGACACAGACAAGTGAAAAGTGGCAAAACATAGAGTAAAGGCAATTCTCTCTCCAAACTATCTTCAATCTTGATAAAGCTTGCCATCTTCTTTGCTGTCACTAGCCATTACTTGACTAACTTGGATTATTATAACAGCTTCCCAGCTCTACTTCCCTTTTGCCTCTCTAAAAGCCATCCTTGGAGAGACTGATCCTTTTTTTTTTTTTTTTTGAGATGGAGTCTCGCTCTGTCGCCCAGGCTGGAGTGCAGTGGCCGGATCTCAGCTCACTGCAAGCTCCGCCTCCCGGGTTGACGCCATTCTCCTGCCTCAGCCTCCCGAGTAGCTGGGACTACAGGCGCCCGCCACCACGCCCGGCTAGATTTTGTATTTTTTAGTAGAGACGGGGTTTCACTGTGTTAGCCAGGATGGTCTCGATCTCCTGACCTCGTGATCCGCCCGTCTCGGCCTCCCAAAGTGCTGGGATTACAGGCTTGAGCCACCGCGCCCGGCCGAGACTGATCCTTTTAAAGTATGAATCAGATCATATCTTTTCCCAGCTTAAAACCTTTTCATGAGGTCAACTGATTTTTTACAAGGGTGTTAAGACAGCTCAGTGGAGAAAAGTATTTCAACAAACAGTGTTGGGACAACTAGATATTCACATGCAAAAAATGAAGCTGGATCTTTATTTCACACCATATATAAAAATTAAGTAAAAATGAACCATAGACCTACATGTAAGAGCTAAAACTACAAAATCCTTAGAAGAAAATGTAGGTATAAATTTTCATGACCTTGAATTAAGTAATGGTTTCTTAGGTAGGAAGGACACCAACAGCAGAAGCAACAACAACAAAAAAAGGGACTTCGTTAAAGCAAAAAATTATTGTGCATCAAAAGACACCATCAAGAAAGTGACAAGCCACGGAATGGGCAAAAATATTTACAAATCATATACAGATACATATACCTAGAATATAGAAAGCTCTCTTAAAATTCAATAATTCAATAATACAAAGACAATTCAAAAGTGGGTAAACTTGAATTGGTGTTTCTCCAAAGAAAACACACAAATGGCAAATAAACACATGAAAGATGTTCAACATCATTAGTCATCAGGGAATTGCAAATCAAAAGCACAATGAGAGTACCACTTCAAACCTCTAGAATGGCTTTATTCAAAATGATAGATAATCGTAAGTGCTGACAAGGAAATGGAGAAATTGGAACTCTCATACACAGCTGATGGGAATGCAAAATGGTATTGCCACTTTGGAAAAACAGTCTGGAAGTTCCTCAAAAGGTTAGCATAGTTACCATATGACTCAGAAATTCTACTCCTGGGTATACATCCAAGAGAAATAAAAACATACGGTCACACAAAAATTTGTACATGAATGTTCATAGCATTATTAATAGTAGCCAGAAGGTGAAAACAACCAAAATATCCACTGACGAATGTATAAATGTGGTAGATATAGCCAAATAACAAAATATTATTCAGCCATAAAAGTAACAAAGTACTGACACACACTAAAATGTTGATGAACCTTGAAAACAATATGCTAAGTAATGGAAGCTAATCACGTAAGACCACACACTGTCTAATTCCATTTTTATGAAATGTCTACAATAGGCAAACCTACAGAGACTGAAAATAGATTAGTGGTTGCCTAGGGCTGGGGGTTTGGAGGAAATTGAGTGACTATTAAATGGTATGGGATTTCTTTTTGAGTTGATGAAACTGTTTTAAGATGGACTGTGGTAATGGTTGCATAACTCTAATAAAAGCCACTGAACCGTACCCTTTGAATGGGTAAAGTCTACAGTATGTGAATTATATTAAAGCTGTTACAGAGAACAAACAACAACAAACTTTTTCGTGGTTTACTCTCACTCTCAGATAACAAACTCTCCAAGATCTGCATGGCCTTGTGTGAAACACTTGACTCAGCCTATCTTACAGCCCTATCTCATCTCACATGAGCCTTTCTTGCTTACTCGCCACACACACACTGGTGTCCTAGATACAAGTTTCTCCAACATGCCAAGCTCATTCTTGCCTTAGGACCTTTGTGCATGTTGTTTTCTCTGGAATGCTGTTCTTTCAGCCCAAGTGGCTTGGCTCACTACCATCCTTCAGATCTTAGCCTCCAGTTTCCTAGAGAAGCCAACTTTGATATGTTGGCAAAAGCAGTACTGCTTTACCCCTTCCCATTACTTACTCTCTTTTTCACAGCATGTGGCACAAACTAATCATTTTCTTTCTTTATTGTCTTTCTCTTACACAAGAGAATAAACTCCCAAGGATAAGGACATTGTTCCCCTCGGTACCTCTAGTACTTCTAAGAGCCTGACCCTATAATAAATGTTGAATGGAAAAAGGTGGAAATGACCTGAGAACTGCTGTGTGGTATGTGGAAGTTTGCTAATGAGGGTCACCATAAAATGGATGGGTACATCACCATCACACTATGCAGAAACATCTATGAGCCAGGAGGGAGCAAATGAGATAGCACAAATCAACCTTCTAATTTGGTGACCAAGGATCAAGATGCAACAAGTATGTTGTGACAGACACAGTCCCCCAGATGCTCACTAAATCCATGTTTTCTGTTTCTTCTTGGGTACAGAGCTAGAGTATACATCTTAGCCTCCCCGTTGCAGTTGAGTGGAGCCATGTGACTGAATTGTGGACACTAAAATGTGAATGAATGTGATGTGTGCAATTTCTAGGCTTAGTCCTAAAAATTTCTTATATATGTGCCTTCATGTTTTTTCCCCTTCTAGAAAGCTGGAGTGGAGATGATCCCCGGTACAACCTTGGTGCTATGTATCGATGATGGCAGATTATCCATTAGTCTTGATCCCTAAATGATTGTGTGGATGAAGACTGTCTTACTAACTTAAAACACCCACCCAGGGCTGTTATAAAAGCAAGAAAATACACTTTTATTGTGTTTGAACTATAATATATTTTTTATTTGTTACAGAAGTTGATCTATTCTAACTAATATGTATACCATGCACCTAACAATCCCCAATTATCTGATAATGTGATAATATATCTTTACAAATACATGAGTATAAAAGTAGGTTTCGGGAAGTTTATGTCTTTCAAAGAGATTTTCAAGAGAATCTATCATAACTTCTGTACTATTCTTCGGAAGCAAAACATGCAATTGCTCTCATCCTCATGCTATACACTCTGTGAATCTCTCAAGAGCAGACACCTCCCCAACAGGCTGCTTTTTGGAGCTGCCCATAGAGGGGTACTATTTGGAGGGACTTACACAAGGTCTTGTTCAAAGATAAAATGGTAGATGAAGTAACTATCTAGGTAAATAGGGTTGCTGGCTCTAACAGAACATAGGAACTTCTCTTTTTCTCCTCAATAATGAAAGAAAGCCCTTTCCTTTCATTAGTTCTCACATTGCCAACCTGAGCTTTATATCTCCTCAAGACTTTCATACTCTAGTTTCACCTGGCCTTTTCGATGACTTTTAATACACAAAATAACTGTTTTTTTCACTTCAGAGAGCTTATGGCATACGTAGAATTATTTCATTTATTTATCACACCTGTTTATATACCCGTTTATTTATATATTTTGCTAGCTTCCCCAATGGGTATGATAAATAAATGCTTCAAAATATTTGAAGACAAATAATCTATCCAATGTTTCCATGATTTGTCAATAGATGTTTTACAAAAAAAGTGGCAAAATATTGTTGGGAAATACTGTATTGAACACAGACAGGTTTCTACCCTCTAGGACTTTTCAGAGGCTTAAAATGGTAGTATATATATATATATATATTTTTTTTTTTGAGGCGGAGTCTCACTCTGTCACCCAGACTGGAGTGCAGTGGCCAGATCTCAGCTCACTGCAAGCTCCGCCTCCCGGGTTTATGCCATTCTCTTGCCTCAGCCTCCCGAGTAGCTGGGACTACAGGCGCCCGCCACCTCGCCCGGCTAGTTTTGTATTTTAGTAGAGACGGGGTTTCACCGTGTTAGCCAGGATGGTCTCGATCTCCTGACCTCGTGATCCACCCGTCTCGGCCTCCCAAAGTGCTGGGATTACAGGCTTGAGCCACCGCGCCCGGCCAATGGTAGTATATGTTTTAAGAAGTAAGGGGACAAGTTACATTTTACCCCACAACCCACTTTTGTGTAAGCAATGGAGTTTGTAGAAACATAGTAGATAAATGCTGATTGAATCTACCTGGCAACTAGAGCAACAGCAAGTACTTGTATTCTTCAAAGGTGTAATAGAAACTGTGGCCAAGAGAGTCAAATTTACCCATGAGATTTCATAAATAATCACACCTCTATATGAATAACTCTCTTTAATATGAATGAGAAACCATCTAAGTTACTATTTGATCTCTTTCAAGTGAAAAAGAGATGATTAATTCTTACTCTTCAGTAAGCAATATTACAAGGGAACTACTCTACCTTTAGTTGATTTTATGATGATGAACTACGGACATACAGCATATAAAGTTACATTAATTTCATATTGTTGATCAAGTTCTTACAAATGAATCCCATAATTTCAATCTGTGACAAGTCTAATGGTGTCTTAATTTTAAGATAACTTCCTTTTTTGAGATTTATAATTCTTGGATGGCACTGTATTTTGTATATGCCTTCATTGATGGCAATTCATGCATCCCTTCAACAAATGTTTGGTGACTGCCAATGAGGTACCAGCCCATGTCAGGCACTAAGGCAGAGACGGGTTTCTTATCCTCAAAGAGGGTACATCCTAAAGACACTATTTTGGAAACAAAGGCAGTTTTCTCAAATAAATTTAGAGGAATTCTCCCAACTTTTTCAATTTAATCTTTATGTTCCTCGTTCAGTCCTCCATGAATATGGATGCCAACTGCTTAGCATCTCTCCCATGATAACCTGCCAGGTGCTTAAAAATAAGCAAGTAGCCCCAAGGTTATACTACACTGTATGACCCAACAGAGTAGGAAATATCTAATATCTCCTCATAGATTCATTTTCCAATTTAGATCACTTGGCTTTATTTCTCAAATTCTTTAAGTTTTCCCACTTCATTTTAAAGCACAGAAAGCAGAAATCCACACAAAAAAAACTGTTTTATAAAGGCAAATGATGGTCCAGGGCTATGGTTTCCAAATTTATTTTTAGTGTCAGCTTTTCTCCTCTTTTCAACAAAACCTTACCCTGTTCACCAACATGCAGAAAATTAAGAAGCAGATTTTCTTGGGTTGAATCAGAGGTGAGGGTTTCAGGAAAGGGGGATAATGCAGGAATCCTTCATAGTTAGGCCTCTACTCTGACCACCAGTTCTCCTTGAGACACTTCAGGACTCCAAGTAACATTTTTGTAACTACTGGTATAATGCAAGCGTTCTTTCTGGCCTTCCTCTTTCCCTTTTATTCTTTTGACAAACATTCACTAACTTCTATCATTTTGCAGAAACTGAGCTAAATGCTGAGGCTATAGAAATGAAGTAATCCCTGTCCTCAAGTCTAGTGGAACAGAGACACACATAAACAAAAAATTGCACCACAATGTGAAAATGCTATAATTACATAGAAAGGGGCTGACAAGGCTGGGCATGGTGGCTTATGTCTGTAATCCCAGCACTTTGGGAGGCCTAGGTGGGCGGATCACAAGGCCAGGAGATCAAGACCATCCTAGCTAAAATGGTGAAACCCTGTCTCTACTAAAAATACAAAAAAAAAAAAAAAAAAAAAAAATAGTCACGCATGGTGGCGGGCACCTGTAGTCCCAGCTACTGGGGAGGCTGAGGCGGGAGAATGGCGTGAACCTGGGAGGCGGAGCTTGCAGTGAGCCAAGATCGCGCCACTGCCCCCTGCAGCCTGGGTGACAGAGCAAGACTATGTCTCAAAAAAAAAAAAAGTGGGGGGGGGGGGCGGCCGACAAACTAATGGAATGAGGGTAGGCTGCCTGAAGGAGGTACTGGAACAGGTTCTTGAAAGACTGCAAGGCTTTTGCCACTTGGTAAGGGGTAATTAGAGATGAAGAAAAAGGTATTCTAGGAGAGTGAGCAGTGCAGACTTTCTAAAGGATGATGTAGCTTATTGTATGGGGAAGCTCAGAGCATGAGTTAAGAGGGTACTGGAGGCTGCATGCAATGGCTCGCACCTGTAATCCTAGCACTTTGGGAGGTCGAGGCAGGAGGATCACTTGAGCCCAGGAGTTCAAGAATAGCTTTGGAAATATGGTGAGATCCTGTCTCTACAAAAAATTAAATATTAGCTGTGCATGATGGTATACATTCATAGCCCCAGCGACTCAGGAGGCTGAAGTGGGATGATTGCTTTGAGCCTGCTGACGTCAAGGCTGCATGCAGCCTTGCACTCCCAGCCTGGGCAACAGAGTGAGACCCTGTCTCCCAAAAACTAAAACTAAAACTAAAACTAAAATAAAATAAAATAAAATAAAATTAAAAGAGAGTACTGGATAGCTGGTCAGAGGTGCCATGCAACACAGTGTGGATTATTTACGTGTGAGGATTTTCCAAATTTGGCTGCCATTTGTAGTACCTGGCAGCTTACTTAAAATGCAAATATCCTGGGCCAAACCCAGGATCATCTGGATCAGAATCTCTAGAGGAAAGGATTCCCGGAGACAGTCCAGGAATCTATAATTTCAAGGACTTCAACTGGTGTTAGGGTTAACGAGTTCGATAAACCCTATTGTGGGCCCTAGAGAGGCTCTGAAAGTTCAAACTTGAGAAGCAGCATGATCCCATAAGTGTTCAGACTCATCATTTGGGCTGCAATGCAGAAACCAGGTTGGTAATACAGAAAGTACTCCAGAGAGACAACAGGAGTAGCCCAGGCAAGCTATGACACAGTCTTGAAACTGAGGAGAGGTGAACGGATGTGAGATGTATTTAGGAGACACAGCTGACCAGATTTAGCAGTTGACTGGATGTGGTTGTATCAACCAGAGAAGATATAAAGGAAGATTATATAAATTTCAGGTGTACATACTGAATTTGAGGTCTCTGTGGAACACATATGTGAACAGAAAACAGGCAGCTAAAAACTCATGTGTGAAAGTCAGAGAAAATATGTGAGAGGGAGATACAGCTCTGGTATTAATTATTTTGCTGTAGTAGCTGCAACAGCAGCCACTTAGTGTTTTTTGTGTGCCAGGCATTGTTTTAAGTATTTCTTTTCTTACCTAATTGCACTTGATCTTTACAACAGGTATTTTACCTCTGAAAAAACTGAGTCAGAAAGGCAAAGTTCCTGGCTTGAGATGAAAAAGTGGAGAGTAATAAAGTTGAAATTCAAATCTGGATCTGTTTGACCTCAAAGCCCATGCTTTATCTGTTATTTCATCTCATGAAATAAGTACTGAAAAAAAAGTGTTGGGGTGTGGAAAGTTGGGTTCCATGGGAAAATATACCTGGGAAATGCTGCAAGCCACATCTTGCTCCAGAGATGAAGAGTGTCTGTGTGGCATAGGCTCCTAGAGGTGCTGCATGAAAGAAACCTATCTCCAGGATTCCTATTACCTACATGTACTCTGACTCTTCCAACTAGAAAGTCTATGCCACGTTCCCACTCCAGCTCTTCTGGAGGCACACTGTTTGAAGTTCATGACATTCCCACCGAAGAGACGTAGATAATGATTTGCTTAAGAACAAGCAGAAACTTGAATGGCAAATAATCCCAGAAAACTGGCTTTTTCCATTTTGTCTAAGATAAAACAGACACAGGAGTAAATCTGTTGTTACATATTCTCAAGTAATTATAATAACGTTTTTGTAATTATACAGCCCCTATCAAGTCTTCAGAAAACAGAACTACCATTTCACCCAGCAATTCACTGCTGAATATATACCCAAAGGAATATAAATCATTCTACCATAAAGACACATGCAGGCATATGTTCATTGCAGCACTATTCACAATAGCAAAGACAGGGAATCAACCCAAATGCCCATCAATGGTAGACTGGATAAAGAAAATGGGGTATATACACACCATGGACTACTATGCAGCCATAAAAAAGAACGAGATCCTGTCCTTTGCAGGAACATGGATGGAGCTGGAAGCCATTATTCTTAGCAAACTAATGCAGAAACGAAAAAACAAACACTACATGTTCTCACTTATAAGTGGGAACTGAATGATGAGAACACATGGACACAAAGAGGAGAACAACAGACACTGGGGCCCACTGAGGGTGAGGGTGGGAGGAGGGAAATGAGTAGAAAAAATAACTATTAGATACTAGGCTTAGTACCTGGGTAATGAAAGAACATTCTATCACCTCTGAAATTCCTTCTCAGTCCTGCACCCTTCCCTCTTAGTGGGCCCAAATCAGTAATTCAGCCTGACCCAACTTTATTTTCCTTCCACCATTATCCCACAGTCTTAATATCCATTCCCATGCCTGTTCTCCAGATTTCTGTTTGTATAAATTAGACCCAGCGAACCTATTACTTGGTATATATCCAAAGGATTATAAATCATGCTACTATAAAGACACATGCACACCTATGTTTATTGCAGCACTATTCACAACAGCAAAGACTTGGAACCAACCCAAATGTCCATTAATGATAGACTGGATTAAGAAAATGTGGCACATATACACCATAGAATACTATGCAGCCATAAAAGGATGAGTTCATGTCCTTTGTAGGGACATGGATGAAGCTGGAAACCATCATTCTGAGCAAACTATTGCAAGGACAGAAAACCAAACACCGCATGTTCTCACTCACAGGTGGGAATTGAACAATGAGAACACCTGGACACAGGGTGGGGAACATCACACACCGGGGCCTGTCATAGGGTGGGGATAGTGGGGACGGATTGCATTAGTAGGAATACCTAATGTAAATGATGAGTTGATGGGTGCAGCATACCAACATGGCACATGTATACATATGTAACAAACCTGCACGTTGTACACATGTACCCTAGAACTTAAAGTATAATAGCAATAATAATAAAGAAAACTCAAGCAGTTCTTTTCGAGTGTAGTGCACCTTCTCATGGGTCACACTCTCAGCCTCACCTCTAGGGACCCACCGGGACTTTAGTTATAGCTCTAGAAGCAAACGGGGTGTTGNGGGGCCTGTCATAGGGTGGGGATAGTGGGGACGGATTGCATTAGTAGGAATACCTAATGTAAATGATGAGTTGATGGGTGCAGCATACCAACATGGCACATGTATACATATGTAACAAACCTGCACGTTGTACACATGTACCCTAGAACTTAAAGTATAATAGCAATAATAATAAAGAAAACTCAAGCAGTTCTTTTCGAGTGTAGTGCACCTTCTCATGGGTCACACTCTCAGCCTCACCTCTAGGGACCCACCGGGACTTTAGTTATAGCTCTAGAAGCAAACGGGGTGTTGGGAGTGGGTCCTGAGGAAAATCAACATTATTCTGCCTGGCAACTGCCTCAGGGGAGGACATCAGTGTTGTCTCAGGGAGCACAGCATTTATCTCCTCAGACAAAGGTGGAAAGGCTGATGGCAGCTTGGGCCAGGGAGGGGATGCTGACATGACTGGGGATGGGGACAGTGTTCCTTCTGGCAAAAGGAACTCAGTGTCCCCAGCTTCATCAGGGTCCTCCCACACGTCCCTATTCCAAGTTGCAGGGTCCCATTCTTTTCTAATAAATGCCCTCACTTTAACAGTAGACACCTGGCAAAGCTGTGCATCCATCTTTTATTGCAGAACAGCCATTCACATGATAAGAGCTTGTGTGTTTTTCCACAATTCCAGCTCTTTCTCTACAGGAACATAATGAAGCTGGTTGGTTGCTCCTAAGTTCGGTGGACAAAGTGATGAAACAAAATGATGAACTTAGGGATTGTATCTCCCAGCTTCAGAAGCAGATACCGAGCCTCAAATTTGCTACGATTGCCCTGAGTGAGAGTCTTATCTCCTGAGGCAGTTGCCAGGTAAGATAATGTTGATCCTCCTCGGGACCCACCCCAACACTCCTGTTTGCTTCTAGACCTATAACTAGGCTAAAGTCCCAGCAGGCCTCTAGAGGTGAGGTTGAGAGTGTGACTCATAAGGAGGTGTGCTACACTTGAAAATAACTGCTTGAGTTTTCTAATTTATATAAACAGAAATCTGGAGAACAGGATGGGAATGGATATTAAGGGTATGGGACAATGGTGGAAGAAACACAGAGTTGGGTCAGGCTAAATTTATTGATTTGGTTCCACTAAGTAGGGACTCTGCATTTAATGTTGCAGCTTGGGGAGTTAAAAAAGGTTCTAATAGTCTCTTTGGTTAGCTGAAGTATGGATTAAAAGATGGTCCACTGTGAGAGAGCTGGAAATGCCTGATCTCCCTTGGTTTAATGTAGAGGAAGGGATCCAAAGGCTTATGGAGAGGGATGGTGGAGTGTATTAGTCACCTTAGACCTACTCATCCCAGCTGGGAGGGTCCAGAAGATACACCCTTGACCAATGTCTTGTGAAACAGATTTGTGAGGGCAACACCTGCATTTTGAAGATGTCCTATAATTTGAAGAGCCCTGTAACTGCTCTTCTCTGTATGCCAGATCTAGCAGTGGGAACCACAGTCACTCAACTACAAAATTTAAATACAATGGAAATAACTGGATCCCGAGGTGGCAGGGACCAGGTGGCAGCACTCAACTGTCAAAGGCAAAATGGGCCTACCACAATGGACAGCGGGGGCAAAGCAGCAATCAGAATAGTCTGACTCATGTAGAGCTCTGGCATTGGCTATTTAATCATGGTGTTCCTAGAGGTTAAGCAAATAGGAAGCCTACTGCATTTCTACTTAATTATACAAGCAGAAAATTTCTAGGTTGAACAGACACAAGACTAATCTGAATTATAAAAACGGAGAATCATGGCCCCAAATCAATTTCCAGACTTGAACCAGTTTACAGATCTAGAACCCCTTGAATGAAGGGAGGCCAGGTACCCCCAAAGAAGGACCCCACTACATTACCAACAATTTATGCAGTGAATCTTTCTCCCATCCTTCCCCAAGGAGACCTCTGGCCTTTTACCAGGGTAGCTGTGCACTGGGGAAAGAGAAATGATCAGGCATTTCAGGGACTACTAGACACTGGCTCTGAGCTGATGTGGATTCCAGGGGACTGAAAACATCACTGTGGCCCTCCAGTAAAAGCAGGGGGTTACAAAAGTCAGGTAATTAATGGAGTTTTAGCAGGTCTGACTTACAGTGGGTCCCCTGACTGATCCTATGGTCATTTTCCCATTGCCTGAATGCATAATTGGCATAGACATATTAAGGAGCTGGTACAACCCCCACATTGGCTCCCTGACTAGTAGGGTGAGGGCTATTATGGTGGGAAAGGCCAGATGGAAGCCATTAGAGTGGCCTCTACCTAGACGAATAGTAAATTAAAAAACTATTGCACCCAGGCGCAGTGGCTCACGCCTATAATCTCAGCAGTTTGGGAGGCCGAGGTGGGCGGACTGCCTGAGCTCAGAAGTTTGAGACCAGCCTGGGCAACATGGTGAAACTCCACCTCTACTAAAGTACAAAATATTAGCCGAGTGTGGTGGTGCACACTTGTACTCCCAGCTACTCAGGAGGCTGAGGCATGAGAATTGCTTGAGCTCAGGAGGCAGAGGTTGCAGTGAACTGAGATCACTCCACTGCACTCCAGCTTGGGCTACAGAGTGAGACTCCATCTCAAAACAAACAAACAAACAAAAAACCAATATTGCATCCTTGGAGGGACTGCAGAGATTAGTGCCACCATCAAGGACCTGAAAGACGTATAGGTGGTGATTCCCATCACATCCCCGTTCAACTCTCCCATTTAGCCTGTATAGAAGACAGATGGAAATTGAAGAATGACAGTGGATTATCGTAAACTTAACCAAGTGGTGACTCCAATTGCAGCTGCTTTACCGGATGTGGTTTCATTGCTTGAGCAAATTAACACATCTCCTGGCACCTGGTATGCAGCCATTAACTCTGCAAATGCCTTTTCGTCCATTCCAGTCCATAAGGCCCACCAGAAGCAATCTGCCTTCAGCGGGCAAGGCCAACATTATATCTTTACTGTCCTACCTCAGGGGCATATCAACTCTCTGGCTTTGTGTCATAATCTTATTTGGAGAAACCTTCATCACTTTTCACTTCCGCAAGATATCACACTGGTCCATTACGTTGACGACATTATGCTGATTAGATCCAGTGAGCAAGAAGTAGCAAACACGCTGGACTTACTGTGAGACATTTGTGTGCCAGAGGATGGGAAATAAATCTGACTAAAATTCAGGGAACTTCTACCCAGTAAAATTTCTAGGGATCCAGTGGCGTGAGGCCTATCAAGATATTCCTTCTAAGATGAAGTGTAAGTTGCTGCATGTGGGCTCTCCGACAACCAAGAAAGAGTCACAACGCCTAGTGGGCCTACTTGAATTTTGGAGGCAAGATATTCCTCATTTGGGTATGTTACTCTGGGACATTTATCAAGTGACCTGAAAGGCTGACAGTTTTGAGTGGGGTCCAGAACAGGAGACGGCTCTGCAACAGATCCAGGCTGCTGTGCAAGCAGCCATATGACCCATCAGATCCAATGGTGCTTGAAGTGTCAGTGGCAGATAGGGATGCTGTTTGGAGCCTTTGGCAAGCCCCCTTAGGTGAATCATAGCAGAGGCCTTTATGATTCTGGAGCACAGCCCTGCCATCTTCTGCAGATAACTACTGTCCGTTTGAGAGACAACTCTTGGCCTGTTACTGGGCTTTGGTGGAAACTAAACGTTTGACTATGGGTCATCAAGTCACCATGCGACCTGAACTGCCTATCATGAGCTGGGTGCTTTCTGACCCATCTAGCCATAAAGCGGATTATACACAGCAGCATTCCATCATCAAACGGAAGTGGAATATACATGATCAGGCTTGAGCAGGTCTTGAAGGCACAAATAAGTTACATGAGGAAATGGTTCAAATGCCCATGGTCTCCACTCCTGCCACCCTGCCTTCTCCCCCTAACCTGCACCGATGGCCTCATGGGGAGTGCCCTAGGATCAGCTGACAGAGGAAGAGAAGACTAGGGCCTGGTTCACGGGTGGCTCTGCCCGATATGCAGGCACCACCCGAAAGTCGAGAGCTGCAGTACTACAGCCCCTTTCTAGGACATCCCTGTAGACAGTAGTGAAGGGAAATTTTCCCAGTGGGCAGAACTTCAAGCAGTGCACCTGGTTGTGCACTTTGCATGGAAGAGCAAATGGCCAGATGTGTGATTATATACTAATTCATGGACTGTAGTCAATGGTTTGGCTGAAGGGTCAGGGACTTGGAAGAAGCATGATTGGAAAATTGGTGAAAAAGGAATCTGGGGAACAGGTATGTGGAAGGACCTCTCTGAGTGATGAGAAACTGTGAAGATATTTGTATCCCATGTGAATGCTCACCAACAGGTGACCTCAGTAGAGGAGGATTTTAATAATCAAGGACACGGGATGACCCATTCTGTGGACACCACTCAGCGTCTTTCCCCAGCCACCCCCGTCATCCCACAATGGACCCATGAACACGGTGGCCATGGTGGCAGGGATGGAGGTTATGCTTGGGCTTAGCAACTTGGACTTCCACTCACCAAGGCTGACCTGGCTATGGCCATTGCTGAGTGTCCAATTTGCCAGCAGCAGAGATCAACACTGAGCCCTGGATATGGCACCATTCCTCAAGGTGACCAGCCAGCTGTGGCAGGTTGATTATATTGGACCTCTTCTATCATGGAAAGGGCAGAGGTTCATCCTCACTGGAATAGAACTTACTCTGGATATGGGTTTGCCTATCCTGCATGCAATTCTTCTGCCAAGACTACCATCCACGGACTCACAGATGCCTCATGCACCATCATGGTATTCCACACAGCATTGCCTCTGACCAAGGCATTCACTTTTACAGCTAAAGAAGTGCGGCAGTGAGCTCATGCTCATGGAATTCACCGGTATTACCATGTTTCCCATCATCCTAAAGCAGCTGGATTGATAGAACAGTGGAATGGCCTTTTGAAGTTATAATTACAATGCCAACTAGGTGACAACACTTTGCAGGGCTGGGGCAAAGTTCTCTAGAAGGCTGTATATGCTCTGAATCAAAATCCAACGTATGGTACAGTTTCTCTCATAGCCAGGATTCACTGGTCCAGGAATCAAGGGGTAGAAGTGGAAATGGCACCACTCACCATCACCCCTAGTGATCCACTAGCAAAATTTTTGCTTCTTGTTCCCGTAACATTACATTCTGCTGGCCTAGAGGTCTTAGTTCCAGAGGGAGGAATGCTGCTATCAAAAGACACAATGATTCCATTAAACTGAAGTTAAGTTTGCCACCTGGACACTTTGGGATCCTCCTACCTTTAAGTCAACAGGCAAAGAAGGGAGTTACAGTGTTGGCTGAGGTGACTGACCCATACTATCAAGATGAAATCAGTCTACTGCTCCACAACAGAAGTAAGGAAGAGTAAGCATGGAATACAGGAGATCCATTAGGGCATCTCCTAGTATTACCATGCCCTGTGATTAAGGTCAATGGGAAACTACAACAGCCCAATCAAGGCAGGACTACAAATGGCCCAGACCCCTCAGGAATGAAGGTTTGGGTCACTCCACCAGGAAAAACCCCATGACCTGCTTAGGTGCTTGCTGAAGGCAAAGGGAATACAGAATGGGTAGTAGAAGGTAGTCATCAATACCAGCTATGACCACATGACCAGCTGCAGGAACGAGGACTGTAACTGTCATGAGTATTTCCTCCTCCTTTTGTTAAGAATGTTTGTGCATTTGTACTAAGAAAATATCTTGATTTTATTTTCTTTCTCCTTTATCACGTGATATAAGATTTATTGACTTCACATCAGCATTTAAGTATTGTTAACTTACTGTAATAGTATTTGGGTCGGGGATTGGTGCGTTTCGAGTTGTGTGAAGGATAGTTGTATTATGTTGGGCTTAATTATGACCTTATTATTGTCTTTATTCAAAGATTATGAATGATTTCAGGAGATGTGTATGGGTTCAAGTTGACAAGGGATGGACTTGTGATGCTTAATACTGAGTGTCAACTTGATTGGATTGAAGGATACAAAGTACTGATCATGGTAAGTCTGTGAGGGTGCTGCCAAAGGAGATTAACATTTGAGTCAGAGGGCTGGGGAAGGCAGACCCACCCTTAATCTGGGTGGGCACAATCTAACCAGTTGCCAGCACAGCTAGAATACAAGCAGGCAAGAAAATGTGAAAAGAGAGACTGGCCTAGCCTCCCAGCCTACATCTTTCTCCCAAGTTGGATGCCCTCAAACATGGGACTCCCAAGTTCTTCAGTTCTAGAACTCGGGATTACTCTCCTTGCTCCTCAGCCTGCAGATGGCCTATTGTGGGCTATCTCATTAGTTCTGTCCCTGTAGAGAACCCTGACTAATACAGAGGGGAACAACAGACACAGGGGCCTACTGGAGGGTGAAAGGAGGGAGAGGATTAGGAAAAATAACTAATGGATACTAGGCTTAATACCTGGGTGATGAAATAATCTGTACAGCAAACCCCCATGACATGAGTTTACCTATGTGACAAATCTGCCTATGTACCTCTAAACTTAAAACACAGAAACCATGTACTTAACAAAAATTAACTAAATGGTAGCTTAATGTGGTGAGCTACAAACAGCTGTTTTCACTCTAATAATTTCTGCTCTTATCCCAGGATCAGGCTCCTAATTCTAACAATAACAAGCATGTAGATGAATAAATGGTGGTAAGGCTCTGATGACAGGACAGCACAATGCTCAGTCAGTTCATCTTTGCTGTCTCCAACATTCAGGTCATAATGCTTCTGAGGAAGGTGTGTGTCCATGTGAGGACGCCGGAGGATGAGAACACTGACCCTCCCTTCCATGTGTTTTGTTAATCACACCTATGGGGACTAAAGAAGTGTACATTTTCTATTTCTCAGCTGAAAGTTAAGTAGTCTGAAGTACTTACAGAGAGAAGTAATCCTGCTTGGCCCTTGATGCCAAAAAAGCAATGTTATTAATAGAATAGGAGCTGTTTTCCTTATTCAGGAAAAACTCTTTTGCCTGGTGTAGAAAAATGCTACCTTTCCTTTGCAACTTCTCAAGAGTAACCCAGACCTAGCAGTTTTGAATGGCATGCTGAAATAATGATCAGATAAATAAATGAATGAAGGTTGAAGAAGCCAATTTAGTTTAGAATTAGTTCATCAAGTGTACAAAAGACTATTCTCTCAGTCAATCTGACTGTACTTAAATATGTAACCTAGCACTATCACAAGAAAACAACATATTTAAGAGCAAATAACTGATAACATGGTTTAGTGTTTTCCTATTTATTGTTTTCCAACTTATTTACTATATAAACTGAAAAGATTTAAACAAGTGCTAAAATGTGCTTGCTCTCTTAAAGCCTCATGTAAAAACACTGTCTTAGCAACAATAACATTGATGGTTTTCCTGATTTTGTTACTCTCCCTCATTACCTATGCTGGTATTGATAATCTTATTCTGTGCTTTCCAGTTCCTTACCACAACATGAACATTTTTGTTCTTTTAACTTCATTCCTTTACTCATTACACAAGTTTTTCTCTGTTCGGCATAAAACAAGATATAACAATATTTAAGGGTTTTTATAGTTTGCCATGTAATATACGTACTCCTCTATATTTGTCCTGTTGTGATTACAGAAGTCCTCTAAGAATACCAGAATATACAGTATTTATATTTATTAACTTGTTCTTTTCACTATTTCTGCTGCTGTTTCTGTGTCTCAATGAGGCAAAGTCTTGCTTGTTTAATATGATAACATGTCACAGCACAAGAGACAGCTAGTTATAGACTTAGTCCAAAATGAGGGAATCCTGACGAGAAAGGCAGAGCTTACAGAAACTAAACACACACAGAGGAAATAGACAAATATAGAGTGTTTATAAATGGGAGCTAGACAATTCAGCCATCCTGAAAGCCACATTAATATTTAAATTTGTCAGATATTTCACTAGCTATTTTCTAGGCTTTTAAAGTACACAACCGGGAAGTTCAGGAACAATTTCAGGGAAGAACAGCAAAGAAAGTTCCTAAATGCTTTAGAATTTTAGTACTTAAGAACTTTTAGGTTTTAGAAACATTTAAAATATAAGAATGTCCACTGCACTATGTTAAATTATTTTTTACTCTCCCTTAATATAAAAAAATTATGGCTATTTATTTATTTATTTATATTTGAAGTGGAGTCTCACTCTGTTGCCCAGGCTGGAGCGCAGTGGCGTGATCTCAGCTCCTAGTTTCAAGCGATTCTCCTGCCTCAGCCTCCAGAGTAGCAGGGACTACAGGCACGTGCCACCACACCTGGCTAATTTTTTTTTTTTTAAGTAGAGACAGGGTTTCACCACGTTGGCCAGGCTGGTCTTGAACTCCTGACCTCAGGTGATCCACCAACCTCAGCCTTCCAAAGTGCTGGGATTATAGGCGTGAGCCAACGCACCCAGCTTTATGGCATTATTTTAAAAACAGTGTTATATTATAGTATTGTAGCTAACAAGCTACAGAGACACGATTTTAGCCTAAGCCTGGCTTTTCCAAAATCTGTACTCATTCCAACTGTCTTTCAAGATATAGTATCTGAATGGTGAAAATAAGATTTAATATTGATCAAAAAGAAAGAAAGCATTTGAAAACAGCTACATCTCTCTAAATATTACATATTTATAAATGGGCACAAATGGATATATCCAGACTTCAAAGAACTCTCTTAATTTTCTTCTTTTCCTTCATGTCTTTCCTTCCTCTTGATATCCTGTGCACTCAGTCTATCCTTTCTGCCATGGCCCTGCACAACCAGCTTACCAGATCGTTCAGGCCACCAGGTTTTATGCTGTGCTAACCAATAGGGTAGCCACTAGCCACATATTGTTATTTACATTAAAATTAAGTAAAGTTAAAGACTCAATTCTCAGTCACATTAGCCACATTTCAAGTGCTCAACAGTCACATGTGGCTAGTGGCTACCAAAATGCCCCCCATATATAGAACAATTCAGTTGTATTGGACAGCATAGCCCTGCAGGGTCTGTGAGGGGTCACTGAGATAAAGGACCCTGTACTATTGCATAGCAGCACTGTTCTCATATTAGAGAAAACTACATCAATTTCCAAAGTACAACATTACAATGCTAGCAGCACTGAGGTCAGGATACACAGGTGGGGTTCTTGGGCTGGAAGGAGGATGTCCAGAGGGCCAGATCTAGGAATGGCACTCTCTGGTACAGGCATTCCTGGTCTCCAAGGCTTAGAAATAGCAAGAGGAAACTTGACATCTAAAAACCTAGCAGTCGAAGCATAGCTGAAGAAGTCTGTGGTTTACATGGACATGGTTGGCCAAAATTCTATGAAACAGGAGCTTGGGGCACAGAAAAGAGTTAACATAGCAGGCCTGAGACTGCTATCCTTAGAAAGGTCTGCTTTCAAGGCTGGCCCTTGGCTGGCATCTGGTATTTGGCTTTCAGAGTGTTCCCAACAATTAAGGGTGGCTCACTATGCCTAGACTGTCTGTGTGAACAATATGGCTTATGTTATATACCTGCTTCCCTTCTGGGAGCTTGGAATTTGGCATGTGCTACACAGAGGGTGCCTATGTGACAGCCCCAATAAACCTTGGCTGCTGAGTCCCTAATGGGCTTCCCAGGGCTGAAACATCGCATACCTAATGCTACATATTCATTGCTGGAAGAGTGCTCTGTGTGACCCCTCATGAGAGAGAGAGAGAGAGCACAAAGAAGCTTGTGCATAGATTCCTCCAAAGTCTGTGTCTTTCTCTGTCATGATCCAGCTACGTATCCTTACTACATCACTGTCATAAGTCTTAGCCATGACTACAAGTATATGCTGAGCCCTATGAGCTCTTTGTAGTGAATAATCACTAAGGGTGGTCTTGGAGAACTCCAACACATCTTTTAAGTCCAGTGTCCTTGTCTGCAAAGCAGCAGAGACTATAGGTCTTACATCTCTGCAACCCTCAAAGAATATAGTGTAGGGCAGGTAAGGCCAGTGGCAGTGTGAGTTCAGAGTTTAGGACAAGTACAAGGACAGATCTCAGGGGTCAAACTCAGGAACCCTTATGAGTTCTGACATATGGGGCTGAAGCTGGAGAACCACGGGCAGGTCTAGTGTTGGGTGGAGATGGACCGTGGGTAGGATGAATTATCCTCAGGGGCAGTGGAATGAAGCTACAGACTGGTTATGGCTGACCACACCCTGGTCAGGAGCAAAGTGTGGAGCTAGAGTAGGTAGATAAAATGAAGTGGATGCTGAGACATGAGTATATGACAGCATGGGAACTGTTACCAAAGTGGGTCTTTTATGGTTTAAAGTACAGTTTTCAATCTGGGCTCGAGACAGGTTTCAGAAGATCCATGTATCCTCTGCAGCAGGATGTAAACAATTATGTGTCTGTGTGCACATGCAATCTTCTAAGGAGAGAGTAGCAAAGGGTCCCAGCATCCTTCCTAATCTATCTCTATGTCCTCATATATCCATGAATACTGCCAGGCCCATGTCAGATGTCAGGGTGCTCTTCCGGGCAGTGGGAAGCTGGCTGCAAGTCAATACCTCCATTTCCTTTTTCACTTTCTCCATTTCCTTTTCACTTTTAGGGTCAGAAGTCAAAAGTCTGGTTTTGACTTTTGACTTTTGACCCTATGCAAATACCACTAACCAAGTCAAAATAAATTAGGTTGGGGGGGCGCGCCCAAGATGGCCGAACAGGAACAGCTCCAGCCTCCAGCTCCCAGGGTGAGCGACACACAAGACAGGGGATTTCTGCATTTTCAACTGAGGTACCGGGTTCATCTCACTGGGGCATGTCGGACAGTTGGCGCTGGTCCGCGGGTGCAGCCTGACCAGCGAGAGCTGAAGCAGAGCGAGGCATCGCCTCACCTGGGAAGCGCAAGGGGGAAGGGAATTCCTTTTCCTAGCCAAAGGAAATTGAGACACACAATACCTGGAAAATCGGGTAACTCCCACCCTAATACTGTGCTTTGCCAAGGGTCTTAGCAAACGGCACACCAGGAGATTATATCCCACACCTGGCCCAGAGGGTCCCACGCCCATGGGGCCTCCCTCATTGCTAGCACAGCAGTCTGAGATCTAACTGCAAGGCAGCAGCGAGGCTGGGGGAGGGGCGACCGTCATTGCTGAGGCTTAAGTAGGTAAACAAAGCCACCAGGAAGCTCGAATTGGGTGGAGTCCACCACAGCTCAAGGAGGGCAGCCTGCCTCTGTAGACTCCTCCTCTGGGAACAGGACATAGCTAAACAAAAAGCAGCAGAAAACTCGGCAGAGGTAAATGACCCTGTCTGACAGCTTTGAAGAGAGCAGTGGATCTCCCAGCATGGAGGCTGAGATCTGAGAACAGACAGACTGCCTGCTCAAGTGGGTCCCTGACCCCTGAGTAGCCTAACTGGGAGAGATCCCCAGCTAGGTGCAGACCAACACCTCACACCTCACACGGCGGGGTACACCCCTGAGATGAAGCTTCCAGAGCAAGAATCAGACAGCAACATTCGCCGTGCAGCAATATTCTATCTTCTGCAGCCTCCGCTGCTGATACCCAGGCAAACAGGGTCTGGAGTAGACCTCAAGCAAACTCTAACAGACCTACAGCTGAGGGTCCTGACTGACAGAAGGAAAACTAACAAACAGAAAGGACACCCACACCAAAACCCCATTAGTACGTCACTGTCATCAAAGACCAAAGGCAGATAAAACCACAAAGATGGGGAAAAAGCAGGGCAGAAAAGCTGGAAATTCAAAAAATAAGAGCACATCTCCACCTCCAAAGGAACGCAGCTCATCGCCAGCAACAGAGCAAAGCTGGACGGAGAATGACTTAGACGAGTTGAGAGAAGAAGGCTTCAGTCGATCACACTTCTCAGAGCTAAAGGAGGAACAATGTAACCAGCACAAAGAAACTAAAAACCTTGAAAAAAGAATGGATGAATGGATAACTAGAATAAACAATGCAGAGAAGATCTTAAAAGAACTGATAGAGATGAAAACGATAACATGAGAACTACGTGACAAATGCACAAGCTTCAGTAACTGACTCGATCAACTGGAAGAAAGAGTATCAATGATTGAAGATGAAATGAATGAAATGAAGCGAGAAGTGTAGAGAAAAAAGAGTAAAAAAAAATGAACAAAGCCTCCAAGAAATACGGGATTATGTAAAAAGACCAAGTCTACATGTGACTGGTATGCCTGAAAGTGACGGGGAAAAGGGAACCAAGTTGGAAAACACTCTGCAGCATATTATCCAGGAGAACTTCCCCAACCTAGTAAGGCAGGCCAACATCCAAATTCAGGAAATACAGAGAATGCCACAAAGATACTCCTTGAGAAGAGCAACTCCAAGACACATAATTGTCAGATTCACCAAAGTTGAAATGAAGGAAAANGTGGTTTGATTTACAAGTGTTTAACTTACCAGCAACTTCTCAGGATCACACATGTGCCTCTGCATACAGTGAAATTCTATTTGGTCTTTGATTCATGTCCCTTCTCAGAAAGGCGTTTCCTGACCACCAAACTAAACTAGATCTCACTCCATTATCCCATCATCCTCCAGCACCACACCCAGTGAGCTTCCTGCAGTGCATTTTCACAATCTGTAATTATGAATTTCTTTCTCTACTTGTTTGTTCTCTGTCTCCTCCCAAGGGTGAGCACTATGAGGATGATGTTCTGTCCACTAATATCTCC
This sequence comes from Rhinopithecus bieti, assembly GCF_001698545.2. NCBI lineage: Eukaryota > Metazoa > Chordata > Mammalia > Primates > Cercopithecidae > Rhinopithecus > Rhinopithecus bieti. The sequence continues at coordinate 792,643 of NW_016803060.1, forward strand.
TCAGTACCCAGTACAGAGCCTGGAACCTGGTTGGAGCCTAATAAATACTTCTTGAGTGGATGAAAGGATGCATGGAAAGTCCTCTTGGCCCTCATTAAACAACCAGTTCCAAAAAATGGGCACTTTCTCAGAAATTGGAACAAATGTGATTTTTCTGCTTCAGTTCTCACTAAACTGCCCAGAAACCTCCTGGCTTCTTGGAATGTCTGTTAAGAATTCTGGCTATCCCAGTGAGCATTTGCACACACAGCACAGCTGGACTGGTAGGCTCATGATGCAAGGAGGCCTGTTCTCCCCTACTCCATCACCCTTATCACTGCTCTCACCCAGACCTTCCTCCTGTCGTCCTAAGGAAAGGTCCCTAGAATGGAACAAACTCTCCCTCAGGAAGCCTCCCAGCCCCATTGTCTGAGGGAGCCTCACATTTTATTCTTCTTTAGAGGATACTTTTGAACAGTTGGGTGATGTGCCCTGGGAAAGGCATCATTCTGTATAGTCCTGAGCTCAGAAGCAGAGCCAGGAGGCATTGTCTCTTCAAGGCTAAGTGCTTCTTCTCTTCTCAAACCATATCTGAGCCTTAGTTCATCCCATGCAGTCCCACGACTTCAAGCTCCATCTACATCTTCACTCCTCAAAGCCTGCCCTGTGGACCAGCAGCGGCACCTGGGAGCATGTTTGAAATGCAGATTCCCAGGTGCTGCCTGGTCCTACTAAATCAGTATCTGCATTTTAACAGAACCCCAGGTGACTCACAGCACATGACAATATGTTCCTCCGTGCCTGACGACTCCCAAGTTACTTCCTGTCCTGACATCTGTCCCAGTCACTCTGCAGCTGCTCATGTCACATCTTGGCCTGGAAGCCCATCAAGGATCTGAAACCCAACAGGTCCAAACCAAACTCTTAGTTCCTGCTCCCTAGACCTGCTCCTCCCCAACCTTCTGGGCCATGGTATCTTCAGGCACAGGGCACTCCTAAGGCACTGACTGAATAACTCATTCTTCATGGGCTGATTCGTTGCTCAATTGCTGGACTGGAGGCCAAGAAGTGTTGTAAGGAGAGCTTACCAAGTGATAAAAAGCCTCAGGGCCGGGGCACGATTGTGTGTGCCTGTAGTCTCCACTACTCAGGAGACTGGAGGAAACCTTGAGCCCAGGAGTTTGAGGCCAGCCCAGGTAACATAGCAAGACAGTCTCTAAAGAAAAAAAAAGTCAGAGGGATGTCGGAGTTATACAGCATTCCAACACAGTCCCCTCTTGTGTCCAGCTTAGTGACTTTATCATAATGAACTGCTTCCATGTGTATCAACTTGGGTACATCCCAAAGCATTGCTGAATAATGAGAAGTGGCAAATGGCATGCCAAACCTACAGGAGTGATCATTAGCGCTGTCTACCAAATATTTGCAGTTCCTGCAGGCACAAACTTTCCCATTCCTTAGAGCTAGGTGATTCTGTTAGAGCAGGGAGGTAGCCAGGCAGGGGCAGTTTTCTTTTTGCACATCTCTGGTCTGAATTCTTTCCTTCAAGAAGACCAAGAACCAGAAGACTCCCTCGCCCCTCTGGGTAACAATTCCACATGACTCTCCCTGGCCATGGAAATATGAGAAGCAACACGAATCACTTCTGCATGGAAGCTTTAAAGGACAATCCACTCTTTTTTTCTTCTTCCCTTTCTCAGCCTCTCAGCCTGAGTCTCTTAGTGGCTCCAATGAATCGATCCCTGTTGTAGACACTTGTCAATCATGTGTTGGAGTGAGAAATAAATATTTACTGAGCCACTGAAATTTTGGAATTATTTGTTACCACACCAAAGCCTACCCCTTCCTGAGTGATACATCCGCACACACATACACACGTACACACAGACACATACACACACACACCACCAATAGATATGTTTTCTGAGAACACAATATATTATGGAATTATCTTTAGGGCTGGGTGCGGTGGCTCGTGCCTATTATCCCAGCACTTTGGGAGGCTGAGCCAGGAGGATCGCTTGAGCCCAGTAGTTCAAGACCAGCCTGGACAACATAGGCAGACCCTATCTCTACAAAAAATAAAATTAGCTGAGGGTAGTAGTGCACACCTGTGGTCCCAGCTACTCAGGAGGCTGATGTGGGAGGAAGACTTGAGCCCAGGAAATTTAGGCTGCAGTAAGCCGAGATTGCACCACAGCACTCCAGCCTGGGTGACAGAGGGAGACCGTGTCTCCAATTAATTCATTAATTAATTAATTAATTTGTATCTTTTGTATAAGTAATCCATGTTCACCATAGAAAAATAGAAAATAAGAACAAGCTTTTGGTATCTCATCACTCACAAGACCTCATCATGGTCTGAGAAAGTCCATTCCCTTCCACCCATCTCAGAGGCTAAATCTACTCTGTGGCACCCACACAATTTGCTTTGCTTATAGCTGCAGTTCTCCACCCACTTAGTATTTAATTGGCTTGGAGTGGGGCCCAGGTATTCACATTTTTTAAAAATGCCTTTAGCCTAGGTACGGTGACCCATGCCTGTAATCCCAGCACTTTGGGAGGCAGAGGTGGGAAGATGGCTTGAATCCAGGGGTTTGAGGCCAGCCTGGGCAAGAAAGCAAGAACTTTGTCTCTACAAAAATAATAAAATCAGCTGGATGTGGTGCTGTGCACCTGCAGTCCCAGCTACTCAGGAGGCTGAGGTGCGAGGATTACTTGAGCCCAGGAGTTCAAGGCTACAATGAGCTATGATTGTACCACACACTTCAGCCTGGACAATAGAGTAAGACTCCACCTCTTAAAAAAAAACTGCCTTCCCAGCAGCCCCAGTCAGGGGCTTATAGATAAAACTCTCATCTCCCTGGGACAGAGCACCTGGGGGAATAGGCAGCTGTGGGTGCAGCTTCAGCAGACTTAAACATTCCTGCCTGCTGGCTCTGAAGAGAGCAGTGGATCTCCCAGCACAGCGTTCGAGCTCTGCTAAGGGACACAGTGCCTCCTCAAGTGGGTCCCTGACCCCCATGCCTCCTGACTGGGAGACACCTCCCAGCAGGGGTCGACAGACACATCATACAGGAGAGTTCCAGCTGGAATCTGGCAGGCGCCCTTCTGGGATGAAGCTTCCCAAAGGAAGGAATAGGCAGCAATCTTTGATGTTCTGCAGCCTCCGCTGATGATACCCAGCCAAACAGGGTCTGGAGTGGAGCTCCAGCAAACTCCAGCAGATCTGCAGCAGAGGGGCCTGCCTATTAAAAGGAAAACTAACAAACAGAAAAAGAATAGCATCAACATCAACAAAAGGATGTCCACACATAAACCACATTTGAAGGTCACCAACATCAAAGACCAAAAGTAGATAAATCCACAAAGATGAGGAAAAGCCAGCGTAAAAAAAACTGAAAATTCCAAAACCAGAACACCTCTTTTCCTCCAAAGGATCACAACTCCTCGCCAACAAGGCAACAAAACTGGACAGAGAATGAGTCTGATGAATTGACAGAAGTAGGCTTCAGAAGGTGGTTAATAACAAACTCCTCCGAGCTAAAGAAGCATGTTCTAACTCAATGCAAGGAAGCTAAGAACCTTGATAAAAGGTTAGAGGAATTGCTAACTACAATAACCAGTTTAGAGAACAACATAAATGACCTGATGGAGCTGAAAAACACAGCATGAGAACTTCGTGAAGCACACACAAGTATCAATAGCCGAATCGATCAAGTGGAAGAAAGGATATCAGAGATTGAAGATCAACTTACTGAAATAAGGCATGAAGACAAGATTAAAAAGAATGAAAAATGAACAAACAAAGCCTCAGAGAAATATGGGACTATGTGAAAAAACCAAACCTATGTTTGACTGGTATACCTGAAAGTGACGGGGAGAATGGAACCATGTTGGAAAACACATGTCAGGATATTATCCAAGAGAACTTCCCCAACCTAGCAACACAGGTCAACATTCAAATTCAGGAAATAGAGAGAACACCACAAAGATACTATTTGAGAAGAGCAACCCCAAGACACATAATCATCAGATTCACCCAGGTTGAAATGAAGGAAAAAATGTTAAGGGCAGCCAGAGAGAAAGGTCGGGTTACCCACAAAGAGAAGCCCATCAGAGAAACGGCGCATCTCTCTGCAGAAATCCTACAAGCCAGAAGAGAGTGGGGGCCAATATTCAACATTTTTTTTTATTATACTTTAAGTTCTAGGGTACATGTGCATAATGTGCAGGTTTGTTACATATGTATACTTGTGCCATGTTGGTGTGCTGCACCCATCAACTCAATATTCTTAAAGAAAAGAATTTTCAACCAGAATATCATATCCAGCCACACTAAGCTTCAAAAGTGAAGGAGAAATAAAATTCTTTACAGACAAGCACATGCTGAGGGATTTTGTCACTATCCAGGCCTACCTTACAGAAGGAAGCACTAAATATGGAAAGGAAAACCTGGTACCAGCCACTGCAAAAACATACTAAAATGTAAAGACCACTGACACTATGAAGAATCTGCATCAACTAATGGGCAAGATAGCCAGTTAGCATCATAATAACGGATTCAAAGTAACACATAACAATATTAACCTTAAACGTAAATGGGCTAAATGCCCCAATTAAAAGGCACAGACTGGCAAATTGGATAAAGAGTCAAGACCCATTGGTGTGCTATATTCAGAAGACCCATCTCATGTGCAAAAACACACATAGGGTCAAAATAAAGGGATGAAAGAATATTTACCAAGCAAATGGAAAGCAAAAAAAAAAAAAAAGCAGGGGTTACAATCCTAGTCTCTGATAAAACAGACTTTATCCAACACAATCAAGACCAACAAAGATCAAAACAGACAAACCAGGGCATTATATAATGGTAAAGGGATCAATGCAACAAGAAAAGCTAACTATCCTAAATACATATGTACCCAATACAGGAACACCCAGATTCATAAAGCAAGTTATTAGGGATCTACAAAGAGACTTAGACTCCCACGCAATAATAGTGGGAGACTTTAACACCCCACTGTCAATATTAGATCAATGAGACAGAAAATTAACAAGGATATTCAGGACTTGAGCTCAGCTCTGGACCAAGCAAACCTAATAGACGTCTACTCTCCACCCTGAATCAACAGAATATATATTCTTCTCAGCACCTTGTGGCACTCATTCTAAAACTGACCACATAGCTGGAAGTAAAGCACTCCTCAGCAAATGCAAAAGAATGGAAATCATGACAAATAAAATGCAAAAGAATGGAAATCATGACAAATAGTCTCTCAGACTATAGTGCAGTCAAATTAGAACTCAGGATTAAGAAACTCACTCAAAACTGCACAACTACATGGAAATTGAACAACCTGCCCCTGAATGACCACTGGGTAAACAATGAAATTAAGGCAGAAATAAATAAGTTCCTTGAGACCAATGAGAACAAAAACACAATGTACCAGAATCTCTGGGAAACAGTTAAAGCAGTGTTTAGGGGGAAATTTATAGTACTAAATGCCCATAGGAGAAAACAGGAAAGATCTAAAAGCAACACCCTAACATCACAATTAAAAGAACTAGTAAAGCAAGAGCAAACAAATTCAAAAGCTGGCAGAAAAGAAGAAATAACTCAGATCAGAACAGAACTGAAGGAGATAGAGATGCAAAATACCCTTCAAAAAATCAATGAATCCAGGAGCTGGGTTTTTGAAAAGATTAACAAAAATAGATCACTAGCCAGACTAACAAAGAATAAAAGACAGAATAATCAAATAGACACAATTAAAAATCAAAAAGGGTTGATCACCACTGATCCCGCAGCAATACAAACTACCATCAGAGAATACTATAAACATCTATAAGCAAATAAATTAGAAAACCTAGAAGAAATGGATAAATTCCTAGACACATATACCCTCCCAAGACTAAACCAGGAAGAAGCCAAATCCCCGAATAGACCAACAACAAGTTCTGAAATGGAGGCAGTAATTAATAGTCTACCAACCAAAAAAAAACCCCAGGACCAGATGGATTCACAGCCAATTTCTACTAGAGGTATAAAGAGGAGCTGGTACTATTCCTTCTGAACTTATTCCAAACAATAGAAAAAGAAAGACTCCTCCCTAACTCATTTTATGAGGCCAGCATCATCCTGATACCAAAACGTGGCAGGAACACAACAAAAAAAAGAAAATTTCAGGCCAATATCCCTGATGAACATAGATGCAAAAATCCTCAATAAAATACTGGCAAGCCCAATTCCAGCAGCACATCAAAAAGCTTATCCAATATGATCAAGTTGGCTTCATCCCTAGGAGGCAAGGCTGGTTCAACATATGCAAATCAATAAACGTAATCCATCAAATAAACAGAACCAATGACAAAAACCACACGATTATCTCAATAGATGCAGAAAAGGCCTTCGACAAAATTCAACAGCCCTGCATGCTAAGAACACTCAATAAAGTAGGTATTTGTGTTAAATGTCTCAAAACAGTAAGAGCTATTTATGACAAACCCACAGCCAATGTCATACTGAATGGGCAAAAGTTGGAAGCATTCCCCTTGAAAACTGGCACAAGACAAAGATGCCCTCTCTCTCCACTCCTATTCAACATAGTATTGGAAGTTCTGGCCAGGGCAATCATGCAAGAGAAAGAAATAAAGGATATTCTAATAGAAACAGAGAAAGTCAAATTGCCTCTGTTTGCAGATTACATGATGGTGTATTTAGAAAACCCCATCATCTCAGCCCAAAAGCTTCTTAAGCTGATAAGCAACTTCGCAAAGTCTCAGGATACAAAATCAATATGCAAAAATCACAAGCATTCCTATATGCTAATAATAGACAAATAGAGAGCCAAATCATGAGTGAACTCCCATTCAGAGTTGCTACTAAGAGAATAAAAGGCCAGGCGCAGTGGCTCAAGCCTGTAATCCCAGCACTTTGGGAGGCCGAGGCGGGCGGATCACAAGGTCAGGAGATCAAGATCATCCTGGCTAACACGGTGAAACCCCGTCTCTACTAAAATACAAAAAACTAGCCGGGCGAGGTGGCGGGCGCCTGTAGTCCCAGCTACTCAGGAGGCTGAGGCAGGAGAATGGCGTAAACCCAGGAGGTGGAGCTTGCAGTGAGCCGAGATCGCGCCACTGCACTCTAGCCTGGGTGACAGAGCAAGACTCCGTCTCAAAGAAAAAAAAAAAAAAAAAAAAAAAAAAAGAGAATAAAATACCCAGGAATACAACTTACAAGAAATGTGAAGGACCTCTACAAGGAAAACTACAAACCACTGCTCAAGGGAAGAAGAGAGGACACAAACAAATGGAAAAACATTCCGTGTTCATGGATAGGAAGAATCAATATCATGAAAATGGCCCTACTGCTCAAAGTAATTTATAGATTCAATGGTATTCCCAGCAAGCTACCACTGACTTTCTTCACAGAATTACAAAAAACTACATTAAATTTCACATGGAACCAAGAAAGAGCCCATATAGCCAAGACAATTCTAAGTAAAAAGAACAAAGCTGGAGGCATCACGCTGCCTGACTTCAAACCATACTACAAGGCGACAGTAACCAAAACAGCATGGTACTGGTACTAGAACAGCATGGCACTGGTACCAAAACAGATATATAGACCAATGGAACAGAAGACAGGCCTCAGAAATAACACCACACATCTACAACCATCTGATCTTTGACAAACCTGACAAAAACAAGAAATGGGGAAAGGATTCACTATTTAATAAATGCTGTTGTGAAAACTGCCTAGCCATATGCAGAAAACTGAAACTGGACCCCTTCCTTACAATTTATACAAAAATTAACTCAAGATGGATTAAAGACTTAAATGTAAGACCTCAAACAAAAAACCCTAGAAGAAAATCTAGGCAATTCCATTCAGGACATAGGCTTGGGCAAGGACTTCATGTCTAAAACACCAAAAGCAATGGCAACAAAAGCCAAAATTGACAAATGGGATCTAATTCAACTAAAGAGCTTCTGCATAGCAAAAGAAACTATCCTCAGGGTGAACAGACAACCTACAGAATGGGAGAACATTTTTGTCGTCTATCCATCTGACAAAGGGCTAATATCCAGAATCTATAAAGAACTAAACAAATTTAGAAGAAAAAAACAACCCCATCAAAAAGTGAACAAAGGATATAAACAGACACTTCACAAAAGAAGACATTTATGCAACCAACAAACATATGAAAAAAAGCTTATCATCACTTGTCATTAGAGAAATGCAAATCAAAACCACAATGAGATACCACCTCATGCCAGTTAGAATGGTAATCATTAAAAAGTCAGGAAAAAATAGATGCTGGAGAGGATGTGGAAAGATAGGGATGCTTTTGCACTGTTGGTGTGAGTGTAAATGAGTTCAACCATTGTGGAAAACAGTGTGGTGATTCCTCAAGCATCTAGAATGGTATTTCTCCATTTGACCCAGCAATCCCATTACTGGGTATATACCCAAAGGACTATTAATCATTCTACTATAAAGACACATGCACACATATGTTTATTGCAGCACTATACACAATAGAACCAACCCAAATGCCCAACAATCACAGACTGGATAAAGAAAATGTGGCACATATACACCATGGTATACTATGCAGTCATACAAAAGGATGAGTTCATGTCCTTTGCAGGGACATGAACGAAGATGGAAACCATCATTCTCGGCAAACTAACACAGAACAGAAAACCAAACACCGCATGTTCTCACTCGTAAGAGGGAGTTGAACAATGAGAAAATATGGGCACAGGGAGGGGAATATCACACACCAGGGCCTGTTGGGGGTTGAGGGGCAAGGGGAGGGATAGCATTAGGAGAAATACCTAATGTAAATGACAGGTTGATGGGTGCAGCAAACCACCATGGCACACATATACCTATGTAACAAACCTGCACGTTCTGCACATCTGTCCCCGAACTTAAAGTATAATAGTAATAAAAACAAAGAAATAGCAACAAAAAAGCCTTCCCTAACCCTGTCCATTTTGTTTTCCACCTAACTTCTACAGAGGTATCCTCATTTCTGCCTGTATATTCCTACACTGCTCTTTCATTCCTCAGCCAACTTTGGTTAGGTTTCTACTTATCCAAAAATTCAAAACACTTTATTTAAACCAAAATCTCCACTGATGGCCTCCATATCCAATCTTATCACTGTGTCACTGCTCTGCAGTCTCTGGCATTGATGCTGGTGTGAAATAATGTTGGCCACAGGAAGCTTCCCTGCCTTGTCCTTTCCCTGCCTTGTCCTATCTCTGCTCTTGAAACGTTTCCTTTGTTGGCTTCTATTGATTCTCCTGTCTGACCGCTCCTTTACAGTCTACTTAGCTAGGTCTTCTTCCTTTTCCTTCCTCAGTTCTTTCTTTCATCCAATTCTCTATCTAAAATATTCCCCCTTGGTTATGTGGCACACTGTTCTGATGTCAACAACCATTGAGTGCTAATATCTAAATCTCTGGCCTAGACCTCTTTCTACATATTTAACATTCCAATCATTCAGGCATTTTTTTTTTTATGAGACAGGGTCTTGCTCTGTTGCCCAGACTTGAATGCAGTGATGCAATCATGGCTCACTACAACCTCGACCTCCTGGGCTCAAGTGATCCTCTCATCTCAGCTTCCCAAGTACCTGGGACTACAAGCATGCACCACCATGTCTGGCTAATTCTTATTTTTTTTTGTAGAGATGGCGTCTTGCTTGTTGCCCAGGCTGATCTCAAACTCCTGGTTTCAAGTGATCCTTCCTCCTCAGCCTCCCAAAGTGCTGAGATTACAGGCTGTGACTATCAATTTCTAACAAACTCTCAAGTTTTACTGATGCTATTTGTCTTTGAATCAAACTTCAAATAGCAAGATTTGAAAGACTTCTAATGACAAAAGATTTGTTGAACCACTGGGCACTGCAGAATAGAGGAAAATTCTGCGTATCAGTGTTGGGGTATGAGGGATTAACAGGTATATTAGATCACTGATGGAGACATCTATGTCAGTCCAGTGATTTATCTGGGGTCCTGCAGTGTCTCAGTGTCTTATGACTGGGAGTCTGTCTGATTTATAGTCCAAGGGCAGTTGTCAGCAGCTCTGGAGTCAGGGTGGATTAGTGTTACTGGTACGTGGATTAATGTTCAAGAAGCTTCAGCGTTTCAGTGATGTTACAGCATCTAGCGATAGTATGTGGGGGGCAACACCAGTGGATTACTGGGATCTTTTAGAGGTCAATGGCTGAGGAAGCCTAGAGTTTTGCAATTGAAGGGGAATTGTTGTGGGGTCACTGGGGTCCTGAAATGTTCAATGTTTTAATAACCTGCAGAGTCAGCGCTACCTCTTTAGAGAGGTCATGCCTAACCGCCCTACTTTAAAAAGTGCCATGCCCTATTTCTGTGATTCTCATTGCTTCATTTTCTTCGAAGAATTGACCCAATGCTAGTTTTATAGTATATATTTATTTATTGTCTATCTCCCCTCTAGAACATAAACTACAAAATAAGCGGATTTTCTCTGTCTTGTTTTATGTTGAATCCTCAGCACCTGGAACAGTATCTTATACATGGTGGCATACAATGTGTTTTGAATAAATAAACAAGAAGAATATTATAATCTCAAATCCACTCAAATTTGTAAAAAGTATATGATTTTCAAATCAGCATTGTGTTAGTAACAAATTGCTTATAATACCCTCTTAATACCTTTTAGGTGCAGCAGCTCTACCCAAAATCCAACAGAGTCCTTGAGCTCAGCTGTCACAAGCACTAGTTCTTCACCTTTCCTATACATTGAAATCATCTGATAAATCCTCATTTAATTAATCTGTAGAGTGGCCAGAATATAAAAAACTTTAATTGTATGTGCATTTAAGATTAAGAACTCCTGGTTCAAAACCTGTCCACTCCTTTTGCATATCCTCCTGTGGCTAATGGCTTCTACATACACTCAACAGTCGCCCCCCCCACTTCACATACTTCTAAAAACAAGTCTCTTGAATGTGTCCTTTTATCTTTATTGTCACTTCCACTACCCAGGTTGCAAACTATGCCATCTCTCTTTTGCTCTCTAAATGTACCAAAGCACAGTTTACATATGGTAATAGGCACAAATCTAAGTATACAACTTGATGAATTTTTGCTTAGGGAACCACCATGGCAGATCATGATGCAGAATTAATTCCGCCATCTAAAAGATTCCGTTGTGATCTTTCTAGTGAATACTACCAACCACGACTATAGTTCAGGTTTGCCTATTCTTGAACTTTACATAAACAAAATCACTCAGTACGTATCCTTTTGAGTCTGGCTTCCTTTTTTTACTTACTTATAATCTCTTTTTTTCTCCAAAAAATGTATTAGTGCTACAATGAATATACGTATGCATGTGTCTTTATAACAGAATGATTTATATTCCTCTGGGTATATACCCAGTAATGGGATTGCTGAGTCAAATGCTAGTTCCGTTTTTAGGTCTTTGAGGAATTGCCACACTACTTTCCACAATGGTTGAACTAATTTACACTCCCACCAACAGTGTATAAGTGTTCCCTTTTCTCCACAAGCTCACCAGCATCTATTATTATTATTTTTTTTTACTTTTTAACAGTAGCCATTCTGACTGGTGTGAGATGGCATCTCATTGTGGTTTTGACTTGCATTTCTCTATTCAGCATCAGTGATGCTGAATTTTTCATATGCTTCTTAGTCACATGTATGTCTTCTTTTGAAAAGTGACTGTACACGTCCTTTGCCTACTTTATAATGAAGTTGTTTTTTTCTTGTAAATGTGTTAAGTTTCTTACAGATGATGGATATTAGACCTTTGTCGGGTGCACAGATTGCAAAAATTTTACCCTATTCTGTAAGTTGTCTGTTTACTCTGTTGACAGTTTCTTTTCCCATACAGAAGCTCTTTAGTTTAAATAGATTCCATTTGTCAACTTTGCTTTTGTTGCAATTGCTTTTGCTGTTTTCATCATGAAATCTTTGCCCATTCCCATGTCCACAATGGTATTGCCTAGGTTGTCTCCCAGAGTTTTTATATTTAAGACTCTAATCCATCTTGAATTGATTTTTACATATGGTATAAGGAAGGGGTTCAGTTTCAATCTTCTGCATATGGCTAAGCAGGTATCCCAGCACCATTTCTTGAACAGGGAGTCATTTCCCCATCGCTTATTTTTATCAGCTTTGTCAAAGAACAGATAGTTGTAGGTGTATAGCCTTATTTCTGATCTCTCTATTCTGTTCCATTGTTCTATGTGTCTGCTTTTGTACCAGTACTATGCTGTTTTGGTTACTGCAGCCTTGTAGTATATTTAAAAGAACAAAGTAGAGTAGCATGATGTCTCCTGCTTTGTCCATTTTGCTTAAGATCACCTTGGCTATTCTAATATTGATTCTTCCTATCCATGAGCATGGAATGTTTTTCCATTTGTTTGTGTCATCTCTGATTTCTCTGAACAGTTTTGTAATTCTCATTGTAGAGATCTCTCACCTCCATAATTAGCTGTATTCCTACATACTTTATTTTTTTGTGTGGCAATTGTGAATGGGACTACCTTCCTGACTTGGCTCTCAGTTTAGCTGTTGTTGGGTATAGGAATGCTAGTGATTTTTGTACACTGATTTTGTATTCTGAAACTTTGCTGAAGCTGTTTTTCAGCTTAAGGAGCTTGGGGCCAGGATTATGGGGTTTTCTAGGTATAGAACCATGTCATTTGAAAACAGAGATAGACTGACTTCTTCTCTTCCTATGTATAGGCCCTTTAATTCTTTCTTTTTCCTAACTGCTCTAGTCAGGTTTCCAATGCTCTGTTCAATATGAATGGTCAGACAGGACATCATTGTGCCAGTTTTCAAGTAGAATGCTTCCAACTTTTGTCCATTCAGTATGAGGTTGGCTGTTGGTTTGTCATAGATGGCTCTTCTTATTTTGAGGTATGTTCCTTCAATATCTAGTTCATTGAGAGTTTTTAACATGAAGAAATGTTGAATTTTATTGAAAGCCTTTTCTGCATCTATTGAGATAATCATGGAGTTTTTATCTTTAGTTCTATTTATGTGTTGAATCACATTTATTGATCTCAGTATGTTGAATCAACCTTGCAAACCAGAGATAAAGCCTACTTGATCATGGTGGATATGTTTTTTGGTGTGCTGTTGGATTCAGTTTGCTAGTATTTTGTTGAGGATTTCTGCATCAATGTTCATCAAGGATAATGGCCTGAAGTTTCTGTTGTTGTTGCTGGTGGTGGCACACACCTGTAGTCCCAGCTACTTGTGAGGGTGAAGTGGGAGGACTGGTTGAATCTGAGAGGTAGAGGTTACAGGAAGCCAAGATCATACCACTGTACTCAAGCCTGGGTGATAGAGTGAACTGTATCTAAAAAAAGGAATGAAAGAAAGAGAGGAAAGAAAGAAAGAGAGGAAAGAAAAAGAAAGAAAGAAAGAAAGAAAGAAAGAGAGAGAGAGGGAGGGAGGGAGGGAGGGAGGGAGGAAGGGAGGAAGGAAGGAAGGGAGAGAGAAAAGATTCAAAAACACACAATCTGGAATGACATTTCAGACATTTACCACTATATAATGCTCTTGTCTTTTTTATTTTGTTGGTGTGAAATCTGTTTGGTC